>NW_004754918.1:1316614-1364158 GCF_000188695.1 Salpingoeca rosetta | reverse complement strand
CGACACACACACACACACACACACACACACACACACACACACACACACACACACACACACACACACACACACACAAACGCAATCACACTACCGTGTTCGATCCCGCTCCACAGTTCAGTCGAAGACGATGAGTCTGTGGCCACAGATGCTGAAGCTGCTGTACCGGTGTTGACACTTGCCGCGTCGCTCTGTGCCGTGTCAGTCGCAGACGGCTCCACATCAACTGTCGCTGCCTCGTCCAGCGAGGCAGAGTTGAGGACAGAGAGCGATTCCGTGTACGTGGCGTTCTGCAGCCGGCTCTGCAGCAGGCTGGCGAGATCCGTGGCAGTCGAAGTGGTGGCACGACGGCGACGGCCAGTAGCTGCTGTGTCTGTTCCTTCAGGCGTGAAACGGAGCGAGACGGTGATGCCAGAGTTGTAGTTGGTCGCGTCGACGGGCGAGATGCCCGTGATGGTCACGCGAGACGGGTCCGTGTCCACAACCGTAGCCAGCTCCGTCTTTAGCACGCCAGCAAAGTCTGCGTACTCCTGCGACGAGGTGTCGGCATACACGTCCTGATATGGGACGTTGACGACGAGGCCGCTCAGCGTGACGCTGGCATCCGCCAGGTTCAGCTCTGCAAAAGTGAACGTGTGCTCGGGTGGGAACTCCATTTGGTTGCCGTTGAGGTCCTTGACGTTCTCGATGACGACAGTGGCGGTGAGGCCGTTGACCTCGTCGTAGCGGAACCCGCGGCGAAGGGACATGGAGATCTTGCGGCCCTCGCACACAATCACCATGTTGTTGTTGTTGAAGTCGCGGTCGTAGTCCTCCACCGTCAGCGACACCTGGAAGATGAACGGCTGCCGGCACTCCACGTCCTCGTTGAACTGGAACGAGATCTCGTCGCCAGGGAAGAACTCCCCATCCGCGGGCTCCGGGAACCCAAACACGACCGGCGGGTCGCGGTCAACAACGCCAAGCGCAAGGGACGACAGCTTCTCGTCAATGCCATCCGGCATCTCGTTGATGGACGCCTGGCACTGCGCGCGGATGCGGAGGTGGTAGTCGCCCTCAAGCAGCGTGGACGCGTCCCACCACGACGTGATGTAGCCGTACTCGTTCTCGCGCTCGCGAATGTCCAGCGCATCGCCGTTCTCATCGCGGGCCAGCAGCCAGACGTACGAGTTGGCGGGCTTGAACTCGATGACGACCTTCTCCAGGCGATCGTCCTCCAGCCACGTGCGCTCGGCGTGGTCCGGGTTGAAGGCGACAACGCGGATCTGGCCAGGCTTGTAGTCCTGCTCCATCGTCTCCTGGTTGAGGGTGAACGCGCCAGACTCGCCAATCTCTCCAACAAGCTTCACGGGGCTGCACGGCTGCAGGAACTCAGCCTCCAAGTACACGTACTCCACGCTTGTTACTTCGTCTGGAATGTAACCGTTGTCGGGATGCCTGTTGGCCTCGCACAGCGATCGCCAGCCAATGGCAACTGGGTCATACTTGAACTTGCTTGGGCCCTGGTTCACGGTGATGGTGATGTACCTTGCCGAGTTGGCTGGAAAGTTCCCAAAGAGGAGCGCTGTTTCCAGCGCCTGTCCGTTCGCCACAACTTCAAGGCCATCTTGGTTGTGCCATGACACATAGAACAGCTGCGCATGTGGGGTAGGGCGGGGAACAGAGTTGGGAGGAGTGGAGGAGGGGAGATGAGATGATTGTGAGAACAAAGTGTAAGTATGTGGGAACGTGCAGGACACGTGTCTGCCCAACTGTTGCTGAGCGTATCAAGACAAGAATCTCCACAATGCAAGCATGCAATGCAAGTCCAAACACATCAACACAATCGCAACCACTGCAACCACAGCCACAGCAACAACAACAACAACAGCAGCAGCCGCAGCAACAACAACAACAACAACAACAACAACAACAACAACAACAACAACAACAACAACAGCAGCAGCAGCAGCAGCAACAACAACAACAACAACAACAACAACAACAACAACAACAACAACAACAACAACAACAACAACAACAACAACAACAACAACAACAACAACAACAACAACAACAACAACAACAACAACAACAACAACAACAACAACAACAACAACAACAACAACAACAACAACAACAACAACAACAACAACAACAACAACAACAACAATCACGACACTCACGTTAAAGTCAGATGTGACTGGACCATCGTTCTTGAGCAGGAGCTCAAAGACGGCGGGTTCGCCGGGCAGCACGGGCGCCTCTGGCCGCTTCAGAACACTCACACTCGGCTTCTCCAACTGCACGGTGTTGGGCTCGTGCGGGCACGACGACTGACCCGAGAAGGTGGCGAAGACAAACGTGCCGTAGTCGGGGTGCAGGAAGACGCCGACGTCAAAGACGTCAAATGGGTCCGGGTCACCGAGCGTCACGGAAAGGATGCCCTCTGTCGACACGCCCACCTCATACTCGTCAGCAACCGTCCCTTTGTAGTTGTAACCAGTCGCCATCTCGAAACTCATGCCCACGCCAAACACCTTGAACCCAAACTCAAAAGCTACACCAACCGACACCTCCGCTGTTCGCGAGCTGCCGCCAATCACGCTGTCGCCGCGTGACAAGTCGTACTCAAACGTGTACGTGGATCCGCCGCCAGAGAACTTGATTGTGTCGATGTTGCGCAGGTCTTGCTTGTCCTGGTCTGACGCGGCAAGGCCGTCCAAGTCCTTTGCATTGTCAATGTCGTCGTGTGGGGCGAGCGAGATGCCCTTCTTCGCCTTATCGGCAATGCGATCCACGTCAAACGCGTTGCACACCTGGGTTCGCGACAGCTCGCTTTGGATCTTGGCCGCCTCCTTCGGGTCCTTGTTGGGCGCAATGCTCGGCAAGCAGTCAAACTCGGCGTTGCCCTTTGCCCACATGTTCTGCACGGGCTCCAGCAGCCCGTCGGCCGCCTTCTGCCGCACCTCCTTGTTGCGGTCCAGGTTGCTCTCCCACGCCTTGATCGCGCGCTTCAGTTCAGCAATCTTCTCTGCCCTATCCTCCTCCGTCTCGTCGTCATCATCACCTGGCGGCTCTTCGGCGAGAGCGAGCAGCTTGCGAAGGTCTGGCAGCTCCTTGTTCTCAATCTCAAACGCAGACACCCAGCTCAGCACCTCTCTGTTTTCCTGGCCCTCGAGGCTCCACTTGACCTTGGTCTCCTTGGCCGCCTGGCACTGCTCCACGTCAAACGAGACCTCCTCCGTCTCCAGCCACACGACGTTGAGGGCGGGCACGAGGAACATGTCCGACTTCTCGCCGGCCGTCATCACGTCATCGGACGTCGTCAGCTCAATTGCAAACGACCACACGCGCTCAGAGTTGTAGTTGTCGTCCGGATTCTTGCTGTTAATGCTCTGAAGGAGCAAGAAAGGGCCAGGTACACGAGGCGGTAGCAAAGGACCAATAGTGAGCGGGTGAGTTTGGGGGTGGCAAGCAAGGCAAGCTCACGCCCACACAAGCACACACACACACACACACATACAAGTCCACAATAACGCGCGCACACAACAACACCCAAGCCTGTGCTACATGTACACGACAAACACACACACACACACACAAATACACACACACTCTCTCTCTCTCTCGCGTTCTTACATCGAGTTGGTCAAGGCTGATCTTGAATGGGGTGGATTCCGTGTCCGACACCTTGGTGCACACGGCAGCACCGAGACCGGTGCACTGCTGCACGCCCGTCTTCACCTCGACGGGAGCAAGGCCCCTGGTGAAGTAGAACCCGTGGTACTCCTCGTGCGTGTGGCTCTTCATAAAGTAGTTGCTGTACGCCTTGGAGTACGTGACGGTGGACAGGCCACCGGGCGGATCCTGCACCACTGCAAGCGGCTGATAGCGCGGGAAGGGCACGCTGAAGTACTTTGAGATGACCTTGTCGCCAACAACCACCACCTTCTCGTACACAGTGACGGGATCTTGTGGGAGGTTGTGCATGGTGACGCGGAAGAGCTTTGAGTACGGGTTCTCCGGGTTGACGGCATCTGGGTTTGTTTCTGGCTCGCCAGTCATGATGCTCAGCTCAATGCGCGTGTTCGAGTATACGGTCTCGCCGTCCTGCAGCTCCTCGTCCATCTTCACGTCCATGAGGCACGTGTCGTAGCATTGCTTGAGCTTGTTCAGCTGCTTGTCCGTGAGGGAGGTGGTGACGTTGAGCACGTCCACGATGGCTGGCGACTCGCCCAACTGGTTCTCAACCTCAATCTGGCCCGGCACCGCATCGCACGTGCCCACGCCTTCGCCGTAGTCCTCAATGACCTTCACAGTCGCCTTCAGCTCCACGTTCTGCTTGATGACGTGCATGGGGCGATCACCCTCTGTGCTATTGCAGTTGTGCTTCTCCTCCTTGTCAAACGACACGCTCAGCTGCGGTGGTGGGTGGTACTCGAATCGCACAGTCTTCTTGTCCTCGTCGTCCTCCTGCGGGTTGCGCAGGTCCAAGTACAGCGACCGCGAGTTGCCCAGCTTGGCCGAGAAGTAGCGCGTAATCTCGCCGCGCACCTCGTAGTTGCGCGTAATCTCTTTGAAGCGCACCGTGATGATCTGCGCTGGCAGCGTCCACTTCGACAGCCGGTCAGAGATGGTGTGCGTCTTCACCCACGTTGGGCACGCGTCGTACCGGAACTCCATCACCGCATCGCCCAGGTTGAGGTTGCACAGCCCGCCAGCAATGTCAACGGTACCTCTGTCAGACGTCGTGTCCTTGAAGTTGATGTTCTCCCAGAACTTGCCGTCCGTCACATCGTAGTACAGCGTGCGCTCGAGCGCGTTGAGTGCGTTGATGGTCTGTAGGATGCCCGAAGGGGCGTTGGCTGCGTCGCTGGCGTACGGTATGCGCTCAAACGTGTGGGACGAGTTGCCATAACTGAGGCCGACGGTGACAGATGTGCCGAGCACAGCGCGCACGAGGTAGCGGCCCTTGGAGTCTGTCACATCGCAGTTGATGAGGGTGTTGGCCTGGTGGCGGTCGTACAAGCACACCTCAACGTCCTTGAGCGGGCAGCCGTCTGGAAGGCCCTCGTGCTCCGTGCCGCCAATGGAGACGATACCACTGAAGGGGAGGGAGGTCGTATCACGCACGTTGACTTGGTGGTCGAAGCGAAGGTGCTCCATGATGAGCGTGGTCTCCGTGCAAGCGATACCGCCGCAGGTGAAGGTGTGCTTGATGTTGCCCGTGGTCTTGGAAAAGCGGAGCGTCATGCGGTGGCGGCTGCCGACCAGCTTGTCCGAGAGGATGTGGATGAAGAACTTTCCGTCCTCGTTGGTGATGCGACGCCCACGCACCAGTCCGCCAATCTCAAACTCGACCTCCACGCCTTCAACGGGGAGGTGGATTTCCTTGGAGTCGATGGCAATCTGGCCCTCAAGTTGGCTCTCCCACTGCACCAAGTGATAACAGGATGGATGGATGTTATGGGGCGTGGACAAGAGAACGCGAGACACGCGTGAAGGTGAATGGGTGTGTTGCATCAGGACAGACAAGCACAACCATGCACCCAGTCAAAGGCAGATAAAGTTGCACAAGCGCACGTGTCGGGCCGTTTACATAACCGCACGCGCACACAAGTACACATACATCCACACAACAAACCCACAACACGCACACGCACATGCACATGCACACACCCGCACGCACACTCACCATGATTGTGAAGCTGGTGCAAGTGGGGTCTGAGGAGTAGCCCTGAAGGTCGTACCACTCGGGCTTGTTTGCCTCGATGCAGTACTCCTGCGTGGTGCCGGGCTCAGGACCAGGAATGCGGCGGGAGAACGTCGGGTCAATGTCGGGATGCACAGATTGGGTGAGTGGCGTCTCTGTCTCGACAGCGTCGACAACGACGGCGCACACGCCAGCAGCCACCATGGTCATATCACACGAGCCGTGTGCAGAGCACGCCTCCTCGCAGTCGTCCTGCGTCCCATCGAAGATGTACGACCCGTCAACGCCAGTGCCGGTGACAGTCACGCGTTCAAAGGAGACGGCCTTCTTCTCGCCCGCACGCAGCGTTGCGGTCTCGATGATACGCAGCTGGTGACACACCAATGTGTCGTCGCCTTTGGTCTGCACAGCAAAGGCAATGCACCAGTCTGAACGAATGTCGCACAGGTCCTTGCACTCCGACACCGACGCGACGGGCGAGGAAGTGCCGGGATAGTAGCGGTTCTCATCATCAGGCACACCCTGCGGCGCAGCCGTCGTGGTCGTGCTCGTCGACGAGAAGTGCGTTTCTACATAGAATGAGTGTGAGTGTGCATGTGTGTGACATGAGTGTGAGTATGTGTGAGTGTGAGTGTGTGCGTGACATGCGTGTGTGACATGAGTGTGAGTGGGAAGTACAACCACGTACGAGAACCGGTGGAATCAGACATCACAGGAAGATCAGGTCTGTTTCTTCAAGCCCACAGCACAGATTCCCACAGCTGCCACACGTCTCGTTGAATCGTTGAACTTACTCTGGCGCTGCAGTTCGTGCGGGTACATGAAGCGCGTGTCGCCCGTGTCCACGGCCAGGAAACGGCGCAGGTAAAACTCGCCTACGCGGTGCGTGTGCGTGTGTGTGTGTGTGTGTGTGTGTGTGTGTGTGTGTGTGTGTGTGTGTGCGTGTTGGTGAGCATGAGTGCTGACGATGGGAGGCGAAGGATGCAGGCGACAACAAGATGCAATGCGGTGATCCATGTCAACGTAACATCACATCATACATCCGCTACGTGCATCACAACACACCTTCTGGCAGCAAGTAGTTGAGGGCCTCGTCCACTTCGGCGTAGTCGCCAGCCGACTGGATGGTGAGGTCGTCGTAGACGGTGTTGGGCTCCTGGATGGCGCCGCATGCCAGCTGCTCCGTGACGGGGAACCGCGACGTCAGGCCAACGCCGTTGCGCGTGAAGGAGAAGGCAGACTCGCACTGGCTCTGGTCCGCCCAGCGGAACAGCACATGCCCTTTGAACTGCCTGATCCGGAAGTCTGTCGGTGCACCTGTTGGGTCCTCAGGAATGCACCCGCAGATGGTCTGGGGATCGTTGCCTTCCGGCGTCAGCGCAAGCTGAGAAAAGTATGGGATCTCTTCATCATTGTTGCCAACAGGCGTCAGGGTCACCTGTTGGTTTGTTTGGTGAAGCAAACAGGCGACATCGTGTGTGTGTGTGTGTGTGTGTGTGTGTGTGTGTGTGTGTGTGTGTGTGTGTGTGTGTGTGTGTGTGTGTGTGTGTGTGTGTGTGTGTGTGTGTGTGTGTGTGTTATGTGAGTGAGTGAGTGTGTGTGTGTTATGTGAGTGAGAGTGAGTGAGGGGGGAGGAAGGAAGGGAGAGAGAGCATGGAAGGGTGATGGTAGCAGGTTATGGGAGCGCAGTACAGGTGAACGCGCGCATGTACACACACGCATACACGCACACGCCCATGAACACACACGCGTACACACGCACACACGTATACGGAAACAAACTCACCCTGAAGCGGGTACCGGCCTCGAGCCTGATGACACGGTGGCTCGTGAACGGCTTGCGAACCGTCTTTGGGAATCCGGGGATGTCCTCTTTGGCCGCAAGATCATACGACCAGCGTGCAACGGACACCTATTAAGCCACGCATTGCGAGGGTGTGTGTGTGCGTGTGTGCGTGTGTGTTGTGTTGTGTGTGTGTGTGTGTGTGTGTGCGTGAGGAACTGGCTGGAAACAGGAGAACAGCAATCGTCTCACAACTTGCTTCTACTCATCCCCCGCCCATTACAACTTCGCATTCGACATCCTCACACCACCAACTTACCCTGTATTTGGGGAAGGTGTTGCCCCAATCGCCGTCGATGTTGATCGTCATCTCCGTGAGACCGAGGTTAAGTGTGATGGTCGGAATTTCAACTACACAGCCACGGGCAAGCGATGGTGACATGAGGTACGCTTGAGATGACAATTACGCATGCCCCCAGCCTCACTAAGGACCAGGAACACAAGAGTGTCTCTTCGCCAAAAACACACACCTGCAAACGCAAAGCAAGCAAGCACATCACATGACACAGTGATGGTGCCTACCGAGGCAGCTGTTTTCTTGCTGTGCTCCAAACTCGCACACGCAGTCGAACGATCCCTCCGTGTTGACGCACACGGAGCCGGGATAGCAGTCATTCTCGCCAGTCAGGCACTCGTCAATATCTGCATTCCATTTGAAAGTGGTGGTGCATAGGTGACATTGATATGGAGTTCCACATCAATACCAGATGCAAGAGTTGCATCCCCACCCATCCATAGCTGTACATACGTTCAAGCATACATACGAACTTGCACACAAAACACACGCACACACAGAACAAACATACGCGTACACATACGTACGAGCATATACGTACACCCACACACACTCTCTCTTACCGCCCCCCCCCAACATACACACACACACAACACATATAAGCCTCACCTGTACACTCTTTGGCTGTGCCAAGCCAGTCAACTTCACTCCCAATCCAGTCGCATGTTCTTGTCAATGAACCAAACATGGACAGCTCGTAGCCGGTGTTGCACTCCTTGTACTTGCATGCGTCGCCTGCGCACATGTCCATGCGTGTAAGAAGTGACAAGAACGCTCAGATCATGTCGTGTCATGCCATAGCATCCAAGTTTGACTGTCCTCCAACCACACCTTGGTCGTAGCTCTCCACCACCGGATACAACGCACAAGTGCTTGTTAACAACCCAACAGTCGCATAACATCAGTGCTCGCTCACCGTAGTTGCCGGAGCAAGCCCCCTCCGTCACGCCGTTGACGAGCGACAACGAGCTGCACGATTGCACTGTGGTTGGCGCACAACAGCCAAGCGGACGAGAGATGGTCATGTGCAAGATTGCGAGCACACACACACACACACACACACACACACACACACACACACACACACACACACACACACACACACACACACACACACACACACACACACACACACACACACACACACACACACACACGCGCGCGCGCTGTGAGGAACAAGGTCGGTCAAAAGAGGCCAAGCGACCCGATGCTGTGAATGCGTGTGGCTGTCCGAACCGAACGCCCAGCCCTGCGGCCTAACGACACCAACCCGTGCACAACATGCTTACATTCGCAGGCGCGATCCACAAGCTTGTAGCCATTGTCTTTGTCACAGGTAACCTGACGTGATTGCGATGATGGAAACAGTATCGCATGCATTGCCACAATGAACCAACAACAACAGTAGCAGCGCCACCGCCACCAGTACCCAAACGCTATTTCTCTCACGTCCCACCCTCAGCCACCTTCCGCGAGACGATTCGCTAATGTTCGGGTTGACAGGCAGCGGAGACAAGAAAGGCTCGTGCATTGCAAATGTTCACTTACGCCACAAGTTTGGAATGACCACACGCGGTCCTCTGAAACAAACAACAACACAGTCGGTGGGTGCAGAAGTGGTACAGCACCAAACAAGACGTGTGAGATGAAACATTGAGGTGATTCCAATACCATAGCTGCGCGAGTTCGCGGCAGAGGCGCATTTGATGCACAAGATGCAGGCCTGCCACCTCGAAATCAGGAACACACACACACACACACACACACACACACACACACACACACACACACACACACACACACACACACACACACACACACACACACGCCCAAAGTTCTGTCGTTCAGATGTACCGTTGCGGTTGGCGTGACTTGAAGCGAGACCTGACGATCAGGAGCAGGACGGCCACGAGCGCATGTGCAGCGTGCGGTTGTGTTTATGTGTGTGATTGCGTGTGTGTGCGTGTGTGTATGCATTTCCAGTGAGTGGGCGTGTGTGTCTTTGAGAGCAGGAGCAGGTAGGCAGACAGGCAAAGCCGAGGGACAGCAGCAACGAACCATGATGGCAGGATGGTAAGGCAGCAAAGCTCCGCACTAACACACACATGCTTACGCACCACACAACACCTGAGCACCTCACACACACACACACGCACACACACACACAGAAACACGCGTATGGCTTGCTCTGAGCAAGCTCGGGCTTGTTCGTTCGTGTGTTGACTGGAACACTGTGCGCACCTGTGATGACAGCGGTAACTGGCGCATTGTACTCGAGAGGGTTGTTGTATGTGTTCTCCTGAGGCCCGAAGCGGCAGTTTGTCAGGCTTCCGCCGTTGATGCTGGAGCACTGGACCTGCCAGCGTCGATCCTCGTTCTGTTGTTGCAGCATTGCATTCATGGTGGGACCGTCGAGAAGAAACGTGAACACATGCAGTGGGTGGGTAATAGGGCAATCGCTCAATCGAGCAACTGACTCCTCCAGCCACCCCCTTGCATTCTCATCTCTTCATCTCATGAATCCGTGTCACCCACGCACGTCATTGTCGTGGTAGCTGTTGAGCCCGGAGATGTCTAGAGAGCAGCAAAGCAATACCATCGTCCTATCGTCAAGTGACACGAGGACACGAAGGACACGAAAGATGCGGCATTTCACGTCTCATTCGCACACTCCACCTCGCCAGCGTCACAATTCACCGCCAGCTTACAGCACACCACCCAGAGAGTGCCCCAGGCGCGTTAACGGGCGAACTTTGGGCTTACACTTGTTGGTCGGGCAACTGTAGCTGAGATACTGATCGTACTGGTTGAGGGGATACGCTGACCACTCTGTTTCAGATTGCCATGCTCCGATAGTGGCGCAGCCAAAGGACCACACTCGATCCTCTATCCAAGTATTGAAGCAATGAGACACCGCCGAACACAGGAAGATGAGCGTGAATGCCGAACAAGAAGAAGAGAAAAGAACTCAACGTTGGCCAAGCAAACACACCCACAGCAAGCAAACAAGGTGTGACCCTTTGGGTGTAGGCGTGGGAGGCTGCATGCAGCACGACGCGCAAGCAGCATCCTTTGCTGAGGCATCATCGAACCGTGTCTCTGCCTTGTTTCACACATGCACACCTCCACAGTCCACAACCTTAAACCCTTTCACTCACACTCACCCACTCACTCACCCACACACACACACACACAACACACACACACACACACACAACACACACACACATACAGCACACACACTTCACTTGCTTACCGTTTCTGTTGGCATGCCAGGAGGACGCGGAGATGAGGCCTTGGCCCGCAGGGCAGGTGTAATGGAGAGGGCCATTGTAGTTGTTGACCACTGCAAGTGCTTGCCCGCAGAGGAGGACAAGCAACGTCAGGAGGCACACACTCCGCCTCCACGCTGCTGCACTACGGTGAGCAGTAGCGCACCACAGCATGGCCCAGGGTGCAACACTGGTTGATCGATAGAGGGCGGGAGGGGGTGGTAGGTGAAGTTGTTCGGTTGGGGGAGGCTCGCCCTTGTATCAGCGACAGCGGCACGCTTGTTGTTACTCTTACTGTTAAACGAAGTTGATCCAACATGTATTTGATCTTGTATTGTGTGCGTGTGTTAGGTTGAGCAACCACCTGCCTCTGGCCTTTTAGGCGAGGGTGCAGCTAGGTCGGTGTCAGGTTGCACCAGGAGGATCAAGCGCGCGGGAGTATGATGTGATGTGACATGACGTCACTTTCGCGGGTTTTCGTTGACATGACATTTTGGGTGTAGCAGACGAACAGTAGAATGGGTGCCTCATGTCACATCAGTCGTACCACTCTTGGCTTTCACCTCACAGCGTTTCTGGGTAACATGATGTGCCATGCATGCACCTGTTGCTTCAAGCTTAACTTGTCGTTCTTGTCTCTGCACAAGTGTTTATGTTACTTCTGTGGTCGCAATGGCCAGGCAAGTGTTTCAGTCGGCATAGCACAAGAACACATTCAAGGAAAGAGCGACAGCACACGGACACACACACACACACACACACACACACACATGCACACGCCCACACACACACACACACACACACACACACACACACACACACACACACACACACACACACACACACACACACGCCCACACACACACCCACACATGCACACGCCCACACACACACGCCCCCCCCCCCCACACACACACACGCACACACGCACACGCCCTCTGGAAGGTCTGTAAGGCCGTCGTGGTGATTGTGCTGGTGACTGGATCGAGGGTGGATACGCCAAACGGCACACCCAAGGTGCGGCCATCACTCACGAACACGGCTCCTCGTCATTTCTTCCGTCCTTGCGGCTGTGGCGGCGCGATGGATTCGATGTCTACGGTGCTGGCCCACGTGAGCACGTGCGTTGAAAGGCATGCAGTAGATGAGGCCCTTGGGTGCTAGCGCACCGCTTGACCACTTGAAACTAAGGTGAACAAGCCCAAAGCCGGTCGCTGCGCGTCAGCAGTGTTGGTTGTGGGGTGTGTTCAGGATGAGGACTGACAGGAGGTGGCAAGGAACATCGAGCGTTGTGGCTGGTCGTTGTGGCTGGTCGTTGTGGCTGGTCGTTGTGGCTGGTCGGGACGCCGTCAGATATCCTCGTTGTCAACAACCACGCCACTCGCCCACTCACTCGAGGGTCACCCTTGATGCCCAGCGTTGTTGATTGCGCATCTGCACCGTTCGTTGCGGGATGAGGACCGGCGGGGGAGGCGGTGGAAAGGAACGCCATACCGCCGTCAGCATCCCGTCGTTGTACATGACACCACTTGGACAAGCCCGGTCGTGGTGGTGGGTGTCTGGGTGTTGTCAGCTGCTGGGATGTGAGGGCTGCAAACGCCCCGCGGAACCACGTCGACTCGCTGCTGCTGCTGCTGCTCTTGCTGCTGTTCGAGGATGGTGCTGCTCGGCGAGCGTGTGCACACGCTTACATGCCACATCGCTCCCCGAAATAGAGCCCCTCCTCATTCGCTGTGCGTGATGCCGACGCCACTGGTGCTGTCGCTGCTGTGTTGATGCGAAGCGCGCCGGGTTCGCTGTCAGAGCGGCATCGTCACCTCGTCACTGGCACCACATCATCCATCAACTGCCGCATCTCAACCAACACAAGTGGGGTGCTGAGCACTCGTCTCACTCGTCCTTGCTTGTTGTTGATGTTGGCTTGCTGCCAGCAAAAAACAAACAAACAGCAATGCTGATAATTGGTGGAAATCATTTGCAGTTATCGCACCGTTCGCCAAGAAGGTGGGTGAGACATCGCCAACAGTGTTGCTTGCTTGCTTGTTGTTTTGCTTGTTGTGGCGTGGTGTTGTGTGTTGTTGTGTTGTTTGTTGGTGTTGATTGGAGGGTGAGTCTGCCGTCTCCTACCATGTGAGGTGATCTGCTACATACACGCGCGCGTGTGCGGTGGTGTGTGCAAAGATGCAAGCTACGAGCTGGTGTCTCTGCGGAACATGCCATCATCATGGAAGCCTACCCATCTCATTGCTTTCTTGGTCTTGTCTGTCGTGTCGGTCGTTTGGTTGTTTGGCGTGTGCAGTCGTTTGTTTGTGCAATCGCTTACCAAAGCCGGAACTACACGCAACAAAAAACAAACGACAAAGGACGGCAACCCCTACCCGGTCTTGTATTCGTCCGTTGGCCTGACCACCAAGGTACATAATCGGCGTGCGTTGATGATGTTGGTGGGTGGTGAAATTTTTGCTTCTTGTGTTGTTTAGTCTTTGTTTGCGTGGTATATGCATTAGTTTGTCAATGCTGCAGACGCCGATGTTCACACACACACACACACACACACACACACACACGCCCGTATCGCATACTTTATTGTAACGTACACATGATTGCTCTCCCACGCACACACACACACACACACATCCACTCACACACACACACACACACACACACACGCACATCCACTCACACACACACACACACACACACACTCACACACACACACACACACACTCACACACTCACACACTCACACACACACACACACACACACACTCACACACACACACACGCGCGCGCGCAATTACGTTCCCACCCACGCACACACCAACTTCATGCCATTGCTTTTGACTTCAGACATGGCTGGTCAGCATCGCATGCTGCTGCTGTTGGCACTCGTGTGCGCCGCTTGTCTCGCAAGCACCCAAGCCCAGTCCGGTACGTGCTGTTGCAAGACATTGGTTCACCTTCCAACACCAGTCACCGCTCCAAGTTGTCACCCGTGTCCACCTTCTTTCCTTCACTCACCCCCCCCCCCCTTTCTCTCATCTCTGCGCCCCTTGCAGATTGCGCTGGCTTGGGCGAGAACGACTGTCAACCACCATGCGTATTCAGCAACTCCACAGGCCAATGCCACAAAGCCGGTACGGCCGCTTACATTTGAGATTGCCACAAGCAAAGCAAGGGCGTGGAGAGAAATTGAGAGCAAGGCGGTGGTTGCTTGCGCATGCAGTACACATACAGAAACACACACACACACACACAAACGCAAATGAAAAACGTTTGGTGTTCAAGTTTCCATTCAACCACTTAATTATCTTGTTGCTCACACCGCCACCTGCGGCTGTGTCTTCATGATGATAGGTTGTGCATACACACCATTTGTGGACTGTGACGCGCCCTGCACCCCAAATCCAAACACGTTGGCTTGCCACGTCAGCTCAGGTGTGTTCTTGCACGGCACACAATGCTCACATTTCTGCATACTGCCTCCTGCCACATCGCACCCCAAATCAACCCTTTACACCTGCTTTCACATCTACTTCCACACGACTTGCCCATACTGCCTCCGTGTTTCTCAACTTGTTCACACACACACACACACCTACACACACACACACACACACACACACACACACACACACACACACACACACACACACACACATTCACATTCACACAAATACTCACCCCCCTCCCCCGCATTCACACAAATACTTGTGTAGACACTGGTGGCGCCTGTGCCGAGTATGACTTTGAAAACTGCCCCGCGCGCTGCCTGAAGCTCTCCGTGGACAACTCGTGCTCTGAAATCACGTGTGACACATACGACATCGAGGAAGCGGTAATATGCGCACACATGCACTTTGAACTTCGTTTTCACGTCCCGCCTCTCATCCTTCTGCACTCCTCCCCCAGATCGTGTTTGTGGATGTGAATTGTTTGTTTGTTTGTTTGTTTGTTTGTTTGTTTGTTTGTTTGTTTGTTTGTTTGTCTTCCACCTCACAATCCGTAACTCCCTTCCCCCTCTCCAAAACCCTTGCCCCACCACCATCACCATCACCACCACTGTAGTGTCTGAACGACAACGACGACCTCGACTGCACGTACGATGCGGACATCAGCCGCTGCCGCGGCACCAATGAAACAGTGCAGTGCACGGAGTACTCTCCCGACAACTGCCCCGCAGACCGCTGTGACGCCTTCGATGGCACATTCTGTGTCGAGAAAGGTGTGTATGTGTGTGTGTGTGCGATGTGTCTTGTGTGCTCTTCGAGGTGTATGTGTGTGTGCTAGTTGTGTTAGTTGTATGTTGTTTGGCTTCCGTTGTATGTTCAAGTGCATTCGTGAGTTGGAATGATGTCGTTTCGAATCATGCAATGGCGGTGGCACACCGCCACTCACACCACACGCCATCTGAACACACTCTTTCTTTTCTGCGTATGTGCGTGTAAACGTTCTAGGCACCTATCCCTCGTGTGCGTTCTATTCCATGGAGGACAACTGCAACAGCAAGAGCTGGTGCACGTGGTCCCCTCTCTACGGCGCATGCGGAACTAAAGGTGCCATGCGTGTGGTCCAAAGCCACATGAAAATGTTTGCGCATGCCTGCTTTGTGTGTATGTGTGTCTGTATTTCTGTGTCTGTGCGTGTTTCTGTGCCTCTGTCTGTGTTGGTCTGTGTGTATGTGTTCGTGAACGCGTCCCTTGTGCTGTCTGGCGATTTGCAACTGCCATGTTATCACCCCATCCCTTTCCAATGTCCCACCGCCCCACACAACATGCAACCTGCACCACCACCATCCACTCTGCCTCTCATCCTCCTCTCTTGCCAAACACAACAACATCGCTTCCAGCGGGCGAGTTCGAGTGCGGGCAGCTCCTTGACTTTTTGTCGTGTGTGGACCAAGACCAGTGCTGCTTCGACAGCGGCCTCTGCGTGGACCTTCAGGATGGACAGTCCTGCACCAGGACACGAGGTGACACCGCAACGCCTTGATGTCGTGTCGTGCTGTTTGAGCATTGCTGTGCGGTGTGTATAAGCCCCTGCAAGTGAGAGGCTGTCCGTTCTTCCCTCGTGTTTGTATGTGTGTGTATGTGTGTTTGTATGTGTTTGTATGTGTGTGTGTGTGTGTTTGGCTGTGTGTGTTGCGGCTTCACACCATGTGCTCACCACCTGGAAATCATCACCACCTCGTCTGCTGCTTCCCATTGCACCTCATGACTGCCCGCCGCCCAAGACGCCTGCTCCTCCTTCTCCCTCGGCGACTGCCCTTCGTACGTCTCCCGCTCGCGCTCTCGCATGCTGGCCTGGCTCGTACTCGCTTGTGACTGATGCACTGCTTCTCCTCTCCGTTGTTCGCGTGCATGCCCTCATCACTCACCGTCTCTACCCCTCCTCGCACCCCCATCACCGCACCGCACCGCACCACACTGCATGCAATGAACCACAACCAACCAGGTCGTACTGCCTGCCGAACGAGGACGCGGGCGAGTGTGAGGACCCGCCGTGTCTGGCCATCCGCACCAACCGCACGTGCTCCACACGCAACGAGTGCATCTTCCTGCCAGAGGGCTGCAGGGCTGACGGTGTGTAAACGAAAAACACCCAGACAAACAGACAGACAGAGGGTGGGCAGTGGGCTCACACCCAAGCCAACTAGTGCCTGATATCGCGTGCATGTGCACACACACACACACGCACACACACACGCACGCACACGCACACACACACACGCACGCACACACACGCACGCACGCACGCACGCACGCACGCACGCACACATGCTCACACATGCGCCTGCTCACATGCAATGTCCATAACACAATACACACACAATACACGTCGCCGACGTTGCGTGCGTCCTCGTCTTCCGTTGCTTGCTGCAGGCGAGCCCCCGTGCGACCAGTACACATCCCAGGGCACCTGTCCCTGGAAGTGCACGTGGGACTTTGGCTCGGATTCCTGCATGGCGCGCGCTTGCACAGACGTCTTTGACGTGCGTGGTCCTCTTCCCATCTGCTCGCCCCGCATGAACTGGAACAACCGAGCGCTTCCACGCGACAATTCAATGACCTTCCTCGCTCTTGCCGTCTTTGCCGTTTCTGTTTGCTCCGCCCGCTCGCTCACATTTGCATGTGTGTGCTGTGCGTGTTGTGTGTGTGTATTGTGTGTGCGCAGGAGGGGACGTGCCTTGCGCTTGGCGGGTGCGCGTACGACTTTGGCCGCTGCCACGATGAAGGCACCGCCGTCTCGTCATCAACCCAGATTGCCACCACCCAATGTGCGTTTATTACCTGCTCTGGTCCCCAACACGTTCGCTGCTATGTTTATCCTGTTGAAGTCGCCACGGTGTTTTCTGTCCGCGCCACTGTATACGCGTGTGTACCCGCACTCGTACACACACTCACACACGTGCACACACTCACGTGTTCACACACACACACACACACACATGCACACATACACACACACACGCACACACACGCACACGTGTTCACACACGCACACATACACACATGCACACACTCTCGTGTTCACACACGCACACATACACACATACACACGCACACACGCACACACACACACACACACGTATTCACACAAACTAACATCAACGACAATTCCCCTCCCCCATCCCCACGACCCTACAGCGTTTGACATTGACTGCAGCCAGTTTGCCAACATGACGACGTGCCGGTATCCGTGCTTCTGGAGCGAAACCGACGCCCTCTGCCGCAACCGCACATGTACGCAGATCTTCGACGAGACAGCGTGCGAGGCCAATGCGGCGTGCGAATGGACCGTCAACGACTTCTTCCCCTGCACTCCCGTCGACACCGGTCTGGCCTGCACGGAGTACAGCCGCGACCTGTGCCCCATCACCCGCTGCACCCTGGGCGCCGACGACGGCAGTGGCCCAGCATGCCGGGACAAGGTGCGCGCTGCTGATGTGCTGCTGTGGTTGTTACTCAAGTGCCCTACACCACAGCCCAATTGTACCCACACATTGCATGCGCGACCGCACCGCCCGTCGACACAACACACATGTGAACCAATGTCATCCCCACCCATCACACGCACCTGTTTTTTGGTTCTGTGTCTCTTGTTCTTTTTCGGTAAGCTCACACCTCCTCAAACGCCCCGTGCGCTGATCTTTGTCTGCATAGACGTGCGCTGAACTGAACGCCAACGAGTGCACCAACTCCACGGCGCTCGCCTGCCAGTACGACGAGTCGTATCGCATCTGCTACCCTGAAGGTCCGGCGTCTTTGCCCACGCGCGTGTGCTCGCATCATGTTTGCTCCTCCCAGCCACCACAGCTGTGTGTGCTTGTGTGTGTGTGAATGTGTGCGCGTGCTTGTGTCTGTATGTGTGTGTGTGTGCGCGCATGCGCGTGTGTGCTACTCGCCCAAACACCAACACGTTGCGTGCACTTGCATGTCACACCAACCACCACCTGCCCGCGTCTACGCCATCGCCACGCTGCCTCTTGCATTTCTGTCTGCAGGCGAGGAGCTGCCGTGCGGCATCTTCAACGAGAACGACTGCCCCGCCCGCTGCAACTACTCCGTTGGCGCGCAGTCGTGCTACCAGCCAGGTACGCGCACACAACACACGAGCACATGAAGCTGGGGTGCTTCAGGCACATCTCACATCTGTACTTGAGCATATTTAGCGTGGCTCCATTGCGTACAGTCTCGCTTGTATTTGTCTGACTCAGCCCTTCCAACTCCGCCCTTCTCCCCTGCCCCCCCCACACGCACGCACACGCACACACACACACACACACACACACACTCTCTCTCTCTCTCTCTCTCTCTCTCTCTCTCTCTCTCTCTCTCTCTCTCTCTCTCTGCCATATGTCCGCAGGCACCGTGCTGCCGTGCTCGCGGTTCAACAAGCAGCAGTTCTGCGAGCAGCAGGACGAGTGCACCTTCTATTCCATTGTCGGACTCTGCGTCAACGATACACGTCAGTGCACCGCCATCCACACGACAGCATATGACAGCATCTGCCATGTACCCCCCCCCCACACACACACACACATACACACACATACACACACACACAACACACGCGACACGTGTGCTTCGTTCTCGTCTCTGCTCATCATTCTCACGCCTGCTTGTGTGTCTGCCCGCGGTTCTGTTGATGCTATTGCTCCCCTCCCCCATTCAGAGCCCGACTACCAGTGCAACCTCATCTACAACGACCAGTTCTGCCGCGACAGCCCCATCTGCACATATGGCGCCGACGGCTGCCAGAAGTGCACCGCAAATAACACCGCAGACTGCATCCAGCCATGCCCAGGTTCGTGATTTTGTGTGTGTGTGTGTGTGTGTGTGTGTGTGTGTGTGTGTGTGTGTGTGTGCGTGTGTGTGTGTGTGTGCGTGCGTGCGCGTGTGTGCGTGCGTGTGTGCGTGCGTGTTTCTGTCCACATTGTGTGTGCGCTGCATACGCCTTTGGGAGTCATGTTATACTCCAAACCCAAGCATGCATCACACCACATTACTCTAACATATTCGCACGTACTTTCACACACACTTGCCTCCAATCGACCCACCCCTCTGGTGTTCAACACTGACCACCACACGGCAGACGTGTCCCTGCCGGACTGTTCCCAGCTGACGCAGGCCAGCTGCTTCTCAGAGCCGTCATGCGTGTACAACTTTGAGCTTGTGCAGTGCACGCGCGCCGTCTGCACAGACGTACGCACGCACACACACACACACACATACACTGTCTGTTTGTCGCGGTGCCATGTGGCTTTGATCATTCCCTGCTTTCCCCGCATGTCGCTGTCCTTTGTCATCTTCATCGCATGCGTCTCACCCATTGTCTCGCCCATTTCAGGTGTTGTCATATGACAAGTGTCTCTGTGAATCCCTCACCAACTGCACCTACGATGGCAAACGGTGCAAATACTTTGGTGAGTGCAAGCCGTGGAAGACATTCCGCTTGATGTACCCGTGCGTGTTGTCGTCGATGTGTGGACTCGAACCAAACCAGCATGCCGCTCTTCCATGACCACATCACCCCCACATTACGCATTCATCCATCCTCACATCACGCATCCATCCATCCCTCACCACCACTGATGATCATTGTTCTCGCCTCGCCCCCCCCCCCTCCCACTTGGATGTCAGACGACGGGCGCCCCTGCGAGGAGAAGACGACGGCGCTGGAGTGTGGTGGCGCCGATCCACGCTGCTTCTCCGACTACAACGACGAAACAGGTACTGCTGTGCATTTAAACTGTCAAACACACACACATACAGACATGCAGACAGACACATATATGCAGACCTACAGACAGACACATTCATTCAGACAGACAGACACACACGTACACACACACACAAACACAGACGCACACACAAACACACAAACACACAAACACACACACACACGGCCAGCCAACCAGTGTTGCCATCACAGTTACACTCACACGACCATCCCTGCTCCTACCTGTTCCTGTGACCTGTTTTCTCTCCAATCGCTCCAGGCATCTTTGAGTGCCGCAACGCCACGTGCGCCGACCAATATGGCCAGACCGCCTGCGAGGGATTCGAAGGTCAGTCATGCCATGTTCTTTTCGTGTGTGTCATTGCCGTGTGTTGTACCTTGTCACCGTCGTCAACACGCGCGCGCACACGCACTCTCATGCGCACACGCACTCATTCGCACCCCCCCCCCCCACACACGCATCTACTCTCGCGCGCGCGGCCTGCAGGCGCCGAGTGCGAGTGGCTGTCGTACTACGGGCTGTGCAATGATGCTGGCGCTAAGGTGCCGTGCACGCGCATCTACGAGAAGTACGCATGTGGAAACAGCACTGAGTGTACGTACTACAGCGACATCAACCTGTGCTACTACAAGGACGAGGAGGTGCCCTGCGAGAAGTACCGCACCGCCACCAGCTGCCCCAGCGACCGCTGCTCGTTCTACCCGACCATCCCGCTGTGCGCACCACAGGGCCAGCAGGTGCCCTGCAGCGCCTACGACTCGGAGCTCGCCTGCCTCTCCAATGACGCGTGCCGGTATGTGCCGGGCGCATACGCGTGCGTTGCCGCGGATGAGCCCTCGCCGTGCACCCGCATCTCAAACGCGGTGGCGTGCGGCGATACCGTCGGCTGCAAGCACGATGGCGCCAAGTGCGTTGCGTGCAAAGACGACGAAGCTTGTAACGGGACGAGTGGACTTCAGGTCAGTTGGCGCTGTCTCTTTTGGTGTTCCCAAGGCGCCATCTGTGCTCAACTTTATGGCACGTGTGCCACAAAGCTCACTCACTGTTTCGTGGTGCCACCAATTCTTTGGTTGTGATGTCTTCCTTGTCTCGTCTCTGGTGTTTCGTTACCTTGACTCTGGCTTTCCGTTGCATTGCCTCTCACACCGTGCCCCTCGCGATTCCAACAGCCGTGCGAGGAGGCCGAGGTGTGCAATGCCCAGTACTGCTTTCCAACCGACAACAGCTGCATCTCCCTCTCGGTGCGTGTCTTCAGCCAACCTCACACCCCGAATCTATGTGTTGCTTTGGCCTTGCTTTTTTGTTTTGTTTGTGTCGTGATGTGATGTGATGTGACATGACTGCACCTGTTATTTTTTTTCCTGCGAATCACACGTGCCTTGCTGTGCTTACGACCATGTGCTGCCGGTATACATGTGTGTGTGTGTGTGTGTGTGTGTGTGTGTGTGTGGTTGTGTGTGCATGTGTGTGTGTGTGTGTGTGGTTGTGTGTGCATGTGTGTGTGCGCGTGACAGTGCGATCGCATCTTCTCGCGGTTCTACTGCTCCGCCCTGGACGGGTGCCGCTACGATCCGTACACATACCGCTGCGTGGAGGTGCGCTCTCTTTCTCCATCATGTGTGCGCGCGCGTGACCTGATGAGTTTTCATCGCCGCCGCGTGCTTTCCTTGTCACAGTTGCACATGCTCACGTCGCCATCGCCACCGTCGCCACCATTGCTGCCGTTTACATGTTTGTACATGCAGGAGTCGTCCATCACGGACTGTGAGGATCTGCCAAACGAAAGCATCTGTACACTGGTGCGTATGCACCTGCCAACCAACACCACGGCCATGCATCACAGCCATGCATTCGTTTCTTGACACATCCCGTGGTTTACCCGTCCGCTGCTGTTGTTGCCACCGTTGTCGCTTGTTTCGGTTGGTCCACTGCAGGCAAACACACGGGACAATCGCACATCGGCCTGTGTCTGGGACGCAGACTATGGCGTCTGTTTCACAGAAGGCAACCCACTTCCATGCAAGGCATTCAAGAATGAGGTTCGAAACGCTTCGTGTGCGTGCGTGCGTGCGTGTGCGTGATTGCGCGTTCGTGCGTGATTGTATACATGCGCATGCGTGATTGCGTTGTGCGTGCGTGCACCACACCTGTGCACACCACACCTGCGCGCATTCCCTGTTGCACTCAGCGACGTTGTGCTCATGACTGCTCTTCCCCCTCCTCCCCCAAACAAAACACACATGCATGTTCCCGCGTGTCAAGACGGCATGCAACCTGCTGCCGTACTGTGAGTTCAACGTCGTGTGCCAGGACTACGTGACCACGACCACCACGACCACTACTACCACCACCGCCTACATCAACGCCTGCGACCGCCGCCCCTGCGCTACGAGTATGTGACACCTCATGCCACTGTTCACATCCTCCTGTACCCATGCCCTGCTTACGCGTTTGCGTGTGTATGTGTGTGTGTGCGTTTCTCATCTGGTGTCGCCGTTACACTCACTGTCATCGTTGTGTCGTGATTTGCAGATGTTGAGTGCACGCCGCTTGAGGAGTCCAACACGTACGAGTGCGGCGATTGCCCGTTGGGATATGAGGGCGATGGACGCACTTGCACACGTGAGTACAAGTGCATCTCCACTTCCACACCCTTTTTTTTTTTTACGTGCTTAAGCAACCGTATTCATTGGCTCAACCTTCCCCAATTTATTTGCCACCACTGTACCCCCCCCCCCTCTTTCGTACTTCTCACACGCTCATGCACCCAACACACACACACACACAGTTGTGACGTGCCCCTCGCAGCTGTCGCTTGGCGTCGGTGCAGAGTATGCGTTCGCCGACAAATGCTTCTTCACTAACTACGGTACGATGAGGATAATGGCCATTTAGAACAGTTATTCATGCCGTGTGTATTGTCCAAGTACCTGTGTTGTGTTGCTCCTTACAATGCAATCGTGTACGTTGGTGCCTGCTCTTGTTCTCCAGGCGACGACTGCAATGCGCGCTGCGACTCAAACTACGAGCAGATTGGGGATGGCGTGTTCATCTGCAGCGCCAACGGGACTTGGATAGGCAACCTCACCTGCAATGGTGTGTGTGTGTGTGTGTTTGTCGCTCTCCGACAGAGCTTTCATCATTTGTGATTGCTGAATAGATCAGCTATGATTTTGTTTTATTGCCCTCTTTGCTCCTCACCACATCCACGTCACATCCACACTCCACTGCATCCACGCCACATCCACAGAGATTGACCGGTGCATGGACGACCCACCGCCGTGCGATCCGCTCACGACGTGCACCAAGGTTGCCTCCAACTCGTTCACCTGCACCTCCTGCCCCACGGGCTACAGGAACGTCGCCTTCCGCCCAAAGACAAAGTGCATGAACATCAACGAGTGCGAGGAGCAGCACCCGTGCCACCCGCGCCGCAACTGCACAGACACAATGGGCAGCTTTGAGTGCGGCAAGTGCGAGCCCGGTTGGCGCGAAGTGAACGACCGCGAGTGCGAAGACATCAGGGAGTGCACGGAGCTTGAGCCGTGCTACCCGGGGGTCAAGTGCACGGAGACCGACGGCAGCTTCGCGTGCGGCAAGTGCCCCACGGGATACACGGGCACGGGCGTGGGGCCAGACGGGTGCGAGATTGTCCGCTGCCCCTTGGATGACGTGCCGTCGTATGAGAACGCGGACGTCGACTGCGCGGGTAACGTGTTTGACAGCACGTGCACTGCCACGTGCAAGGAGGGCTACTCGAACAGCGAGGCCACCATCCAATGCAAGGCGGACGGGCAGTGGACCACGCCCTCGCTCACGT
This sequence comes from Salpingoeca rosetta, assembly GCF_000188695.1. Classification (NCBI taxonomy): domain Eukaryota; class Choanoflagellata; order Craspedida; family Salpingoecidae; genus Salpingoeca; species Salpingoeca rosetta. Next base: position 1,339,992 of record NW_004754918.1, on the reverse strand, counting down.
GCTCCAAGCTGCCGTGTGCCAACCAACCAGACGCGTCGTTGCTGCCCATTGGCGTCGTCAACCCGCAGTGTGCCGGCCGCCATCAGTGCACGCTCGAATGCAAGGCCGGGTACCGCGGCGAAGGAAACCCCTCCCTCACCTGTCCGACCACCGCGTGGGTGGGCGACACGGAGAACCCGTTCACGTGCGTCCCCTGCGACGCGGGCTCCACGTACCAGAACACGCCCGGCTCAACCACGTGCCTGCCGGTGTCGCCGCCGTGTGGGGAGGGCGAGTACGAGTCTGCGGCCCCAACGACGTCCACAAACCGCCGCTGCCGCGCTGTGAAGGACACGTGCAGGGAAGACTTTGAGTACTCGACGCAGGACCCGACACCAACGTCCGACCGCGTGTGCAGCACGTGCACGGCGTGTCCCGTTGGCCAGTACCGCAGCGGGGGCTGTGATGGGCTCTTTGATGCACAGTGCGCGGCCTGCTCCACCTGCGGCGGCTTCTCGTACGAGCTGCTGGCGTGCACACAGCTGGCCGACACCACGTGCGCCACGTGCCCATTCGGCACCTTCTACTCCCGGGCCAGCAGCAGGTGCCAGGACCAACCCTACTGCTTCGTCGGCCAGATTGAGGCCGTGTCGCCAACGCCCCTGCGCAAGCGCAATTGCACGCGTGTTCGCATCGACACACCGCCACCGCCCGGCACCGTTGCGCGCGTGTACACCATCACGCTGACAGGCATCGACGGCACGCTGCCGCTCGATGTGGGCGTGCTGCTTGTGGAGTCTGTGCGCCGCGTGTTTGTGTGGGCGGACGTGGACGTGCGCGTGGGCATCCTGAGCGTTAACGTCGGCACCAACGCCCGCCGCCGCCGGTCGCTCGAGTCGGAGGTGGTAGTTCGCGTGGAGGCGAGCGAGGACGATGCGTCTGCGGTGGACGGGACGGACGTGTCTGCACAGTCGTTGCGTGCAGCCATCAGCGCCGTCGCCAGCGATACGCAGGGGGACTCGAGCGTGTCGCGTGCGCTTCGTGAGGCCGCAGCTGCCCTGCTGGAGTTGGAGCCGGAGAGCGTGGGGGCGAGCAACGTGCAGCCGTCGTCTACTGCTGGGACAACCAACCAGCAGTCGACAACAAACAGCGCCGCCACCACCGATCCGCAGTCGAGCCAGAGCGGGTCAGTCAGTGCACATGTTGGCTTTGTCTGTTTTGTAATGTGTGTGTGTGTATGTTTGTGTTGTGTGTATGTTTGTGTTGTGTGTATGTTTGTGTTGTGCGTGTATTTGTGTTGTGTGTATGTTTGTGTTGTGCGTGTATTTGTGTTGTGTGTATATTTGTGTTTTGTGGGTTGTATGCGTGCGTGCGGGAGTGCCAGGTGTGTTTATTGCGTGTTGCTCACCAAGACACTATTGTTGTTGCTGTTCTTCGTCGCCAATGTTTTTCGTCCATGCAGTGGCACTGACAACACGACGCTGTACATCATCATTGGGTCTGTTGGGGGCGTTGTGCTTCTTGTCGTCGTGATTGCGGTCGTGGTGACGTGTCGCACGAGTGGACGGTCAAAGGGAGCTTCCATCTCTGGTGCCGGTGGCGCCGTCGCCTCCCCTTACCAGGAGAACAACTACTCAAAGTGCGTTTTGTTTGTTTGTTTGTGTGTTTGTTTGTTTGTTGGTTTGTTGGCTGGTTGGTTGGTTTGTTTGTGTGTTTGTTTGTTGGTTGGTTTGTTGGTTGGTTTGTTGGCTGGTTTGTTTGTTTGTTTGTTTGTTTGTTTGTTTGTTTGTTTGTTTGTTTGTTTGTTGGCTGGTTTGTTTGTTTGTTTGTTTGTGTGAATGTTCGTGTGTATGTCGTCGCATGTGTTCCAGCTTTGCGGTTGCCATGAATGGCGCTTGTTATGCTTTCATTGATGCGCATGTAGTCTTCCTCCTCGCCCTGCTCCCTACTCACTCACCAACAATCACACCCCACAACCAATCCAAACTCCAAACACACGTGTTGTAGTGTGCATGAGTTGATGGCGATGAAGACGCTGGAGACGACAGCGCGGGCGCCGGTGGCCACACGCGCAACGCGGCAGGGATCCTTCTACAGCTCCATCACCCAGGCTGCATCGGAGATCTGATGTGCACCTGCCATCACCACAACATGCTTTGTGTTTCACCCCAAACGCACTCTGCAATCACACACGCACACGTACACGCACATGACTCCTTCTGTTCCCCACATGAACCAAACTGCCAAAACAACGACCAAACCACACAACCAGCCCCTCTCTTACTGACCATGCCCCCGTTCTGTGTCTGCACACCTGCGTTGCGCCCAATGTCGCCACCGCAATTGCCCCAATGGCAACAACACCTTCTGTACTTGGCCGCGACGGGTTCATCATTTCTCTTCTCCTTTTCTGTTCATTTTTCAGTTAGTCAAGTCATACTTCACCAACCCAAATAATGACTTGCATGCACACACGAGCGAAGGCCAAGAAAACCAAGCAGCACGACGTGGCAGTGGCTGAAGAGGGGCGGTGGTAGTGGTTGGGTGGAGAGGGGGGGGGGGAGGCAACATTGATTGAATAACAGGAGTTGGTGGGGCGAGCAGAAATTGAAAGAACAATCGAGCACAAGAGCAAGAGTTATGTGTGCCTGTGTGTGTGTGGTGGGGGGGGGGGGGGGAGGGGAGTTTCTGGGTGGGTTTATGGAGTTACTTGACACCTCGAACACGACGGACAAATAGGGCGGAGAGAAGAAAGTAGGCTGCGGTGATGGAGAAGAGAACAATGTATGCAGCAGGGCAGTGCGCCTTCTTGCAGTGGTTTGGCGATGTGCTGGGCCCGGAGCACGCGACGCGCGTGATGCCATCACGAATGGCACCGCCTGCAGGATGATGTAAACGTGACACGGTGTCCGTGTGTGTGAGTAAGTGTGTGAATGTGGGTGTGTGCGTGAGAGAGAGAGAGAGAGAGAGAGAGAGAGAGAGAGAGAGAGAGAGAGTGTGTGTGTGTGTGTGTGTGTGTGTGTGTGTGTGTGAGTGAGTGAGTGAGTGAGTGAGTGAGTGAGTGAGTGAGTGAGTGAGAGTGTGTGTGTATGAGTGAGTGAGCGAGAGAGAGAGATAGAGAGATAGAGAGAGTGAGAGTGAGAGTGAGAGAGAGAGAGTGTGTGTGTCAATCGTGTGTTCGAAAGAGCAGTGTGCCGTATTGGCGGCAAAAGCAGCAGCCGTTTGCAAATTGCCCTCACCAATTGGGGTGGCGATGAGTTGTGGCAGGACAAGAGCCTGGTGCCAGATGGCGAGATCCTTGGCCCTGTCCCGTTCGTTTGGCAGCACGTCAAGCACCAGCGCAAAGTCGACAGACGTGAAGCAGCCGTACCCCGCGCCAAACACGCCCGCAACCGCCAGGCACGCGTAGAAGCTGCGCACGAAGACGAGGACAATTGTGGACACGCTCATGATGAGCGCAGCGCCAATCACAAACCGCTTTCGCTTTCCCCCGCTCCTGTCACTGGCCTGTTGTCGTGTCGGGGTGGTATCAACAGGTGTGTGTATGTGTGCGTGAGCAGTTAGGTGTGTGTGTGTGTTTGTAAGAACTGGAACACACTACATTGTAGCTTGAAGATGTGGACAGCCGCATGAACACACAAGCACGCACACACGCAACCAAATCACAACATACACACACGCACAGAAGAACCACATGCAGCAACACTTGGATCCCGCCCCGCCCCACGCCACCGCATCGCACCATGCCGGAGAGGACGGAGGAAACGCCGGCGCAGATGAAGAGCGGCACGAGCGCATACGCGACGGCCTCCTCCGATCGCAGATCGCCGGGCAGATCAACCTGGTCGTGGAAGTACAACTCAAGAAAGAACAGCACCGTCGCCAGCCCTGCATGCCACAGGACGGATGTGGGGAGAAGGGGGAAAACGTTGAAGCGTGTGGGTGGGAAAGTCAGGGTCTGCAGCCGTGCATATACAAGCACATGCAGCGGTACACACATTCACACATTCACACACCTTGCTGCATGAGGAAGCGGGTGAAGAAGACCCAGCGAAAGTCGTGGTGCTTGAGGGGCTCGACATATGTGAGAACAAAGTTTGAGCACCCGGACCGCTTCGCTGTTCCGCTCTTACGCCACTGCTGCGACTTTGGCGGCGGGTCCTCAGGCTGTGAGGGAGGTGGGCGAGGGGAGTGAGTGAGTGAGTGAGTGAGTGAGTGAGTGAGTGAGTGAGTGAGTGTGTGTGTGTGTGTGTGTGTGTGTGTGTGTGTGTGTGTGTGTGTGTGTGTGTGTGTGTGTGTGTGTGTAAACGAGGGAGTGCTGGAGAAATTACGCTGATTGTAACAAACACAGGTGCTGGGTGGCTGGTTGCAGTGCTGTCTGTACAATCTTTGCAGTATACCTGGCTAAACACAACGACGAGCACGCTGGCGGTGACGAGAATGGAGAGGATGATGTAGATGTGAAGAATTGTCAGGCTCGACGCAAACAAGAAGCCAACACTGGCACCTGTAGATTGACAAGGCAACATCAAAAAGGGCATAATGAGTCCTGCGCAGCACAGCGAGCATGGTCACGAAGTCCAAGCGTATCAAGCACACAGCACACAACACAGGCGTGCATGCATATTCGCAAACCCGCATACCCACATGACTACAAGTACGCACGCATGCACACATGGCGACAAGCACCCAAACTAATACACACACACACACACACACACACACACACACACACACACACACACACACACACACACACACACAACACACCAAGCAGGTTGCCGGTGACGGTGAGGATGCCGTTCATGCCGGATCCAAACCCGCGCTGGGCTGGTGGTGTATGGTCGGCGATCAACCCCGTATATGGCGTGCCAATCAACTGCATGTAGTTGATTCAATTCAACAAGCACCACATAAAACCCCCACGAATGCACGTAGCACTGTGAGACATCGTTCATTCCGACATACACAACACAGCACACACACACACACAAAAAAAAAAAACCAGCACACACACACACACACACACAAAGCAGCACACCCACCCACCCACACAAAACACAAAGCAGCACACACACACACACACACACACACACACACAAAACACAGCACACACACAAAGCAGCACACACACACACACGCACACACACATACACAACACATGTACACATTCACTCACAACAACACTCAACCTGGTAGCCGACGGTGGCGAGGCCGTAGACGAGGATGAGCGCCCAGAGGTGGCCGTGAAGTTCCTCCGTGTCCGGGGCAGCCGTGGTGGTGCCGACAATGGAGGTGGCGTTGTTCAGCTCGTCCTCGCACCCAAGGGGTTTTGCAGCGGGCTTGTGTGGGTTGGCGAGGCCGAGGCATATTTGTGCAATCACAAGCCACACCAGGCCAATCAGCATCCAGGGGCGGCGGCGCCCGTAGGACAGGGTGGACCGGTCAGACAACATGCCAATCAGGGGTGTCACGATTAACAACGACCCCACGACGACAATCGCCGCCAAGCCCAGGCCAACACGGTCGTTCCCCACGGTACTGCGCACCTGCGAAGGGAGCATCACCACGCCCCAGGCCACCAGGACACACGCCAGTCCGGTCCAGCCGACATTGAGCAAAATGAGGCTGAGTCTGCTCACTCGCCACAGCGATGTGTCGACTTCGATCCCATCCATTAACCCCGACGATGATGACCCAAGCCCGTCTGTACTGCTCTCTCCACTTAACCCATCATCTGTCAGCCCCAACACGTCGCCATTGTCGCCTTCCTGGATCAGGAACTCGTGCATCGAATGCGCGTCACCGTCGCCGCTCCCCGCACTCATCGTCAGAGGTGTTTGCTGCGTCTGGTGGTGGTTGGTGTTTGTGCGATGTGTGGTTGGTGGTGGTTTTGCCAATTGTGCAAGGGTTTGCTTTGTGCAATTTGCAAAACTGGTGTGAGTTGTCCTCTGCACAACAAAACCCCGCCCCTCAATCGCGCACACCACCAGCACAGCGCACAAGCAAGCAGTCTTCACAAACACACGCACACAGGCATACACCCTAAACACACACACACACACACATACACATACACATACACATACACATACACGCACACACACACACACATACACATACACGCACACACAGAGGCCACTGCACGTTCTTCGCCCAGCCGTCCATCCCCTCATGCTGGTGCAGGTGGTGACAGCCGTGGTTTTGGCCGTGTGCGCCATTTCCACGACGCTCACCTCGGCCGCTGCGCCATGCACACCCGCACCGTGCGTGACCTATGACGCGAGCGGCACGCTCATTGGTGGTGAATCGACGCTCACCATCGAGTGGAACGTCGAAGCAGGCCTTCCAAACATCTTCATTATCCTGGGCAGCTTGGACCAAGACGGCGCCACTTTGCAGCTGTTCCTCTCGGGCGAGGTTGTTCTCAACCATACCCTCGCCAGCCCAGCCACCACTGGCTCTTACAACTGGGATATCCCGTACATCGCAGAGGACAACTTGCAAATCCTGCTGCAGATTGCACCAGACAACACCAGGGCCAGCTCCTTTGTCAGCGGCGACACCTTCTCCACTGAATGTGAGTCGGATCGACGTCAAAGACGTGTGTGAATGTGTGTGTGTGTGCGTGTGTGTGCGTGCGTGGCAGAGTAAAGGTCACGTGTTGCATCTTTCAGTAACGTGCACGCACGTCCGCACAGCATTTGACTTGCCTCTCACCATCCTCGTCCCGGTCTTCCAACTCTCTGCTGCTGGCAGTTCCACCATTCGCCGTTACAAGTCCGCGTGCGTACTCGTTCTTGATCCCTGGCGAAGATGTAACTATCAAATGGCAGGTATGCACCCGGTGGTATCTTCACGCTGTTACATGTCACCAGTGCGGCTCGCCTAGCGCGCTATCTCTCTCTCTCTCTCGTTTCATGCCTGGCATTTGTCTCCTCTCACCCACCACTGACGAAAGCACTCTCTCCTCAAACCTTGAACACGTGTATTCTGATGCCTTGACAGAACTTTGATGGGAATGATGTGAAGATTCAATTGGTGTTTCGCACGTCCGAGGGCGATCTTGCGTACCCCTACTCATTATTTGGGGATGAAAGCACGCCAAATTCTGGATCTGCTACATACACGGTCCCTTCAATCGCCAACGACTATCCTCAACCACTTCTGTACACGCACAACATCTATGTGAAAGAAGTCGACGGCGGAACGGACGACTTCTTCCTCGGACCCCTCTTCGTTCCAGGTGTGTGGATCACGAAGCTTCACGCATGACTTGATGCTATCACTGGCAGCTGCCTCCATGCAAGTGTAGTTAAACTCCTCTTGTTATAATCATCGCCTGACGCTGCTTGCTATTGCGCCTGCAGCCGTCGGATATAGTTTTGCAGGATCGGTCGGCACCACTGGTCGTGCAGTTCAAGGAACCAACATTACCGTGGCCTATACCATCGTCAACTTTGCCGATGAGGAGGTTGCCGTCACTATCAGCAATGCAACGTCGGGCACTATTCGACTGGGTGCACTGCCAAACAATTTCGCATTTAATGACTCTTCACACGTCGCAACACCTTTCTCGGCATCAGCGACAATCATTGTATGTGCACTCCGCAATGCCTTTGCCTTTTGCTCGATTCCCTGCCGCCGCTGTCAACCGCATGTGAGCACCTTAAAGATCCCCGCACCTGTCATTCACACACACACACACACATACCAACACACACCAACACACACCAACACACACACACACACACACACACCAACACACACACACACCAACACACACACACACACACACACACTCACATACCAACACCAGATTGAGCCTGGGGAGCCGCTTGGAACTGTGACGGTTCGGCTGTATGTGGAGCGGATGCCAGCCATCTCGGCGTCGCGCCAGATCACGGTGTTGCCGCCCTGTGAGCCGGGCACCTTCTACAACGACACAGACGTGACGTGCAACGCGTGCCCTCCCGACACGTTCACAGACACCATCAACCAGGACGCATGCCAGCCACACTCGACGTGCCCTGATGGCTGGGTTGTGGCCGCAGCCGGCACCAGCACCGCAGACACCCTGTGCGTCGACCCTGCCATCACCCTGCCCATCAGAATGGCAGCTGCAGCACCACCCGGTCTCCTCTTTGCAGCCTCACCCTCAGACACGACCTCCGTCAGCGACAACACGACAGTCACGTCGCGCTCGCTGCTCACAGTCGCTGCGCGTGATTCTCCCGTGTCCATCCACTCAGCGCTCGGCAACAAGCAGGCAACAGCCTCCATCACAGGCACCGCCATCACAGCAACTGCACCAACAGCCACGCGCGTACGTGCTGTGCTGCTGGGCGAGCCCGGCCTTTCCCACAGCCGCCAGCCATCGCAGCCCGCAGTCGTGCTGCCCGACGAGACGGCGGTGAAGGTGCTGCTGTTTGCACTCGATGGCCGCGGCCTCGCCATGCAAGATGCAGAGTGCCACGTGCGCATTCAGGACAACGCACAGCAGCTAACGGCCGTCACAGCCGTGTGCACCACGTCCTCATCGTCACCCACGCCGTCGTGCACAGCAACGCTGGCGCTGCCTTCCTCCTACTTCACGGCCGTGCACCAGCTCACGCTGACCGCCGGTCCAAACGCAACAGCAGCAGCAGAAGAAACAGCAGACGTAGCAGCCACGTTGCAGACAGCACAGCGCGTGGCGCGACCCGAACCCCTCACTGGTGATGTGTTGGCCGTGTTCCCACAGCGACCACTGCCACGATCCAAGACCTTCACGCTCACCGTCTCTGCACATGGCGGTGCACGACCACTCAGCTCGTGGCAGCTGCGTGTCACATCTCCAGACGCCAACACTCTGCAGGTCCAGTCCGTCACGGGCGGCAGTGGATGGACGGTGACTGCATCGTCGCTGCCCTCGCGTGATGTTGCTGTGCTTGGCGTTCGCGCCATCGAGCAGGGTGGTGGCGGTGGTGCTGGTGCTGAGGAGAGTGTGCTGTTCACGGCAGATGTGCTGGTCGGTGCAATGGCTGCGCGCGACGTCGTGTTGAACGTCAGTGTTGTGGAGGCGTTTGATTCGAGCGGACAGCCAGTCCTCTCGGGCACGGCGCCGCTGGTTGTCGCCAGCAGCAACCCCAACCCAACTGCACACCGCACCTCCACTGTCTCGCTGACGACCTATAATGAAGCCGACGTCGTTGCACTCCACGCGTTCCCATCGATGCGCACGGCTGGTGCACCGCCCACAACCGCCCCGCTCTCCAACGTCCTGCTCAACACGGCCGCCCTCAACCCAGACAACGCAGCACTGCAGCACCCGTTGACTGTCAGCGCGTACAGCGCCAGCGGCAGTGGCACCACACTATCACCGTCGACGTCGCTCGTGTGCTCCTCAAGTGCACCAGAGGCGCTGCAAGTTGATGCCAGCTGCGGGTATGTGCACTTCACTGGTGCTGAGACAGCCGGCAGCGACAGTGCACAGGTGGTGGTCCAGCACGCCACGCTGCCTCTCAACACGACGCTCAGATACAAGGTGTGGCACCCAGCCGCATTTCGCATTGCTATCGACGTACAGGGCAGCAGCAGCGGCAGTGACGTGGTGCTGCGGCGTATTGGTGGCACGGCGTTGTACCAGCATGTCGGATACACGATTGAGGCAGACTGGTCATCCGCAACGGCAATGACAAGTGGCGGCGCTGATGATTGGTTGAACAGCACGGATGTGACCGAAGAGGTGTGGCCGTTGCTGCAGGGGCAACACGTGGGCGGTGGCAGTGGTGATGGGAATGTGATTGTCACACCTTTGTCAATCACAACCAACACATCTGGCACGTTCAGGCTGTGCATTTCGCATCCGCTGCGCACACCGTCGTGTCTCGGTGCGCGAGACATTGAAGCGACAGACAGCGAACCAGCAACACCCGTGGCCATTTCCGCCACCGTCGTTGCATCTGTCACTGCTGCGACCACCACATCAAGTGCCGATACCTACACCCGCGTGTCATCATCCTTCACGTCTGTGCTGACAGCAGACCAGCAGAGCGCATCCGTCGTCGTCCACGCCATCTTCAGCGACGGCAGCACCCGAGTCCTCGACCCCGCACTGCACAACACCACCGTCACCACCGGCAGCCCAGCGCTCATTGCTACCAACATTAACGCTGCGAGCAGCAACAGCCACCCCTTCGTGACGACGCTTGGCGGTGGATCTGTTGCCGTGGGCCTCACATGGTACGTGTCTGACACCACGACTGTGCACGGTACCGTGGACGTGGTGAGCGCCCTTCCCGCTGTGACCGGTGTGCGCGTTGCAGGGCTTCCAGCAGCAATGGCGCCGTCCACAGACGTGAGTTCGCAGCTGCCGGCGAACCTGGCATCATCAACCCTGGTTTCGGTCTTCCTGCAGTATGACGATGGCACGGAGATTGACTTTACAACAGACGCGCGCACGAACATCGCGACAGAGGGAAACATCACTGCAACGGTCGATGGCACGCGCTTGCGTGTGGCTGTTGCGGATGGCAGCACGGAAGGGCAGGCGCGGCTGCTGGTGTCGTTTGAGCACACGGGCGTGACGGCGTCATTGGCTGTCGAGGTTGTGGTCGCCACTGGACTGCGGGTTGCGCTCCGGCCCTTCCCGGCCTTTCCTGGATCCGAGGACGAAGAAGTGGCGGAGGTGCGGCGATTGGGCGCGTCCAACACGTGGCAGCAGGCGATGGTCGATGTCAGTGCAGTGTTGTCGTCCGGAGAAGTTGTGTCGGGGAACGACCACGCAGAGCTGATGGTTTCCACGCCCGCATTCTTCAACTACAACAGCAACACGCGCCTCGTCTCACCAACGCCGCAGCTGCCCGGTGACGAAGGGATGGCCGTGGTAGTGGCGACGCTGCGTGACCTCTTCAACACCACCGCCGTCACCGTCTCCTCGCTCGCCTGGGGTGTGGCCAGCATCACACCTGTCCTGCCGGCAACAACGCTCGCTGGAACCGTCAACACCAAGCAGCAGATGCGGGCGAGCGTGGTGATGGAGAACGGGCTCACGCTCACGACCACTTACCTCTTCCCAAACGGCGGCGCGCTCGCCCTGCCCAACCTCATCACGTTCGATATCACCACGCCCACGGCGACAGATGCCGTTGTCATCGACAGCGCAACGGGAACAGCGACGCTGACAGGCAACTCGCGCACACAAGAGACGCTGGCGGTGTATGCGGGAGACAATGCTGACGTGAACGCCACGGCACTCTTCTATGTGAATTTGGTGCCCACAAACTACGATGTGGACTTAGGCGCCACGCAGCAGCTGCCGCTCGCACCCGTGACAGGCGGCGACACCGTTGCGATCTCTGTGCGCGTGCGACTGCCGAGCACCCTGGCGTTTGCCTCCATCTCCCTGCAGGTCACCTTTGATGACGCTGTGCTTGAGTTTGTGGATGTGGCAGAAGGGAGCGACTGGCCTGGCGGCGAGTTTGCAGGCGGATTGGACGGCAGCGGTCGCATCTCGTTTGGTGGATCAACGGCTGGTGTTGGGCCAGGCACCCTGACCCTGTTTGAGGTGACGCTGCGGGTCAAGGGTGGTGCAGGTGCTGGATTCTCGTCCGTCAGCGGCACAGCGGTGACGATTGCCGATGGGGACGGCACGCTGTTGGCGAGCGATGTCCCATTTGTTGCAGGCGACGTCACCCTCGAGATCACCGCACCTGCGCGTCGTCGTCGTAGTCATCAAAGCGCCAGCGCCACCAGCACTACTGTCGCGCGTGCATTCGGGTTCAGCAGCACCACAGCCAGCCGTGCACGTCGCGCGGAGTGTGGCTCGCCGCCTTGCGCTGTGTGCATGGACCAGCGGCAGATTGGTGACGCGGATGGCAACTGCTTGTTTGACGTGCGTGACGTGACTTTTCTGAAACGGTTCCTGAATGAGCGGCTGCTTGATCCAGATGGCGCGTTTGTGTCCGCGGTTCAGGCGTTTCAAATGCCGGACATGGACGCCGACGGCAACACGATCATCAACACCGTCGACGTCAACTTCCTCCTGCGCGCCAACTTTGGTCTGTTTGCACTCGTGCGGAGCGTGAACATGACAGCGCCAGACACGGACCCGTCCCTCGCCGTCAGTGTCGAGCAGACAGAGTGTTCTGTCGCCGTGTACGTGCAGACGATCAGCGGTGGCGACGGCAGGGAGCAGGTGCCCTCCGACCCACAGCGCACGGCCGTGTTTGTGTACCTGGACAGCCCCAACGTTACGCTGCACAACAACGCGCAGCTGGTGGTGACGGATGGCGAGGTGGTGGTCGCTGATGTGGCCACAAACCAGCGTGGCGTGTTCATCAAGGCGGCCCACGACCCAGCACGCGATGCGTTCTTCGTTGCTGCGTCGTCTGAGCTGCCGTCCGACCTCGTGCTCACGGGTGTGCCGCTGCTCATCAGCATTGATGCCGCTGGCGAAACCAACGCCGACCGCGCAACCGCCGCCCTCACGTACAGCGATGCGCCCGTGAGCATTGCCGGCGAGCAGCGGGTGGCGTTCACGTTCCTCGGCCAAGGGTTTGAGCTCGTGCTGAACGACTACGGGCCGAGGGTGTGGGTGTCGACGACAACGGTGAGCCGCAACTGCCGCGAGCAGCTGATGTGCGATGACGAGGCGGGCGAGTACGTGGCTGTAAACGCGACGACAACGGACAACCCGGTGTGCCGCGCGCTCACAACGTGCGTCCTTGGCGACTCTTACGAGACGCGCGCCCCAACGCAGTTCTCTGATCGGGTGTGCGCCAACACGACGGTGTGCACACCGGGGCAGGAGTACATCTCTGTGCTGCCGACGCTCGTGTCGGACCGGCGGTGCAGCAACATCTCGGCCCCGTGCACGAGCACGCAGTTTGAGGCCATGGCGCCAACGAACACGAGCGATCGCGTGTGCACCAACACAACGGTGTGTGACCTGAGCACGCAGTACATTGTGACAGACGCCACGCTCAGCAGCAACCGCGTGTGTGCCAACATCAGCGACGCGTGCGTGTTCCCGCTGCAGTTTGAAATCCAGGCGCCGACCAACACCAGTGACCGTGCGTGCGTGACAACGCTCGTGTGCACGGCGAGCCAATACGAGACCGTTGCGCCTACACCAACCAGCAATCGCGAATGCACTGACTTGCACACGTGCAACCTTGACGAGTATGCGATTGTCCCCCCGACACCAACCACCAACCGCGTGTGTGAGCTGGCGACGGTGTGTGATGACACGGAGTTTGAGTCTGTTGAGCTGACGCCAACCAGTGATCGCCAGTGCATGCTGAACCCCTGTAACGTCTCCACCATCTGTCTTCCCGAAGGATCGTGCATCCCAACGGCCACAGGACCGTACTGTGACTGTCCACCGGGCATCGACTGCGGTGGGTTTGTTGTCATGTGAAATAACCAGGAGGAAGAGGAAGTGTGTGTATGTGATTGTGTGTGTATGTGATATTGTGTGTGTATGTGATTGTGTGTGTGTATGTGATTGTGTGTGTGTGTGTTCATGTGTGCGTGTGATATCTGCTTGCGAGCTCTCTGTCTTGTTTTGTTTCTCTGGTCAATGAGGCAACGTGTGTATCCCAGACATGTGCTGACGCTGGCTCATATTGGCCCACATCTGCATGTGTGTACCACAGGCCCAACCCAGCCGCCCACGACGGATGCCTGTGCTGCTACCGTGTGTAGCGATGAGGGGATGTGTGTGTCCACCTCCTCGGGCGCATTCTGTGTATGCCCGGACAGCGCGCCAAACTGCGGTTCGTATGCGATTGTCGCACCTCACGTTTTCCCCCTCATTCCAAGTGCTCTACCATTCATGCTCATGCAATGCACGCACGGGCGAGTACACACACACACACACACACACACACACACACACATTTACAACACACACACACACACGCACACACCCTTTACGTACCTCGCACACGCACACGCACGCACGCACACACACACGCACACACACACACATTTACATCACACACACACACACTCACGTTGACAACACACACATATACATCGCACATACATATTTTATCAACACACCCTTTATCTCTGCAGGACCAACGACGGCTGCGCCGGACCTGAACCAGAGCTCGGATTCGTCCGTTGACGCGTCGCTGGTAGCCATCGCCACATCCTGCAGCTTTGTTGGCCTGCTGCTCGTGCTCGGGTTGGTGTATGCCAGCCGGTTCATCACGTGTGACCGCCGCAAATCGAAGCAGCCCGCCTCCGTGGGTGGTGTGCAGGTCTTTGAGCAGGAAGGGTTTGAGATGAACCTTGATGACAGCATCAGCGACGGCGATGGCGACAACAGCCGCGCGCGCCTGGACAGGCAGGTCTCTGTCCGCACACGCGAGAGCGTGGAGACGTTCAAGCCGCTGACACTCGGACGCATGGACAGCTTTGAGGAAACGCCATTTGAGGCGCAGGCGACGTTCGAAGGGGGTCCCGAGGATGGCGGGTACAGCGCACTGCCACACCAGCGGCTGACAGCCAACCCAGCATACGAGGAAACCGGCGAGCAAGCCAAGTCAAATTTCTACGAGGACGTGGGTCCTGCCGAGGGCAGCGGCAGCGGCGGCGGCGGTGGATATCAGGAGGTGCCACGCCAGCGGCTGACGGCCAACCCGGCATATGAGACAGTGAAGCAGCGGCCTGTCAGCATGGAGAACCAGTACAGCGACGTTGGGGCCGGCCATTACGACGTGCCGCACGTGAAACCGGCAAAGGAGACGGCGGAGGGGTACGATCTTCCGCGCAAGACGCCGCGGTGGAGCGAGAACCAATATGAGGACATCAGCGCTGCGCCGAGCAGGCAGACGAAGGAAGGCGACTACGACAGGCCGCACCAGCCGAGCGAGGGCCAATATGCGTCCGTGTCGGGCGGTGCTGCGCGCAATGACGGGGACTATGACCGCAAGCCGTACATGCCCAATGCTGTTCTCTACGATGAACTGCCGGGGAAATCACGCCGCAACTCCGTCGTGGCAGACGTCCCCGAAGGTTCTGCTCCAAAGGTTAGTTGGTTTTTGATCGGCTGGTTGATGGTGTGTGTGTGTGTGGGTGTGTGTGTGTGCATGTGTGTGTGTTGGGGGGGGGGAGAGGGTGTGTGTGTGTGTGTGGGGGGGAGGGAGAGGGTGTGTGTGTGTGTGTGGGTGTGGGTGTGTGTGGGTGTGTGTGTGGGTGTGTTGGTGTGTGCCTTTGGCTAGCGTGGTGGCTGCCGTGTGCATCGCATCGTACCCTGACGTAACCCTTTTCGTTGTGCCTGTCGCCACCACAGCGGCGCCGCAGCACGCGTGTGCTGAAACTGTCGGAGGATGTGCTGCGCGATCCGGAGCGCGACGTCTTCTTCGTCAAGGCGACGGCCAAGAACAAACAGTCCTACGGCGGCTCCAAGCGCGTGTACAAGGCAATGCGCTTCCAAGGTGCGACTTCAATGGAGGGTGACTTATTGTGTGTGTGTGTGCGTGTGTGTGTAGTAATTGGCGCACCTTAATGCGCACAACTCTGAACACTTTTGTTCGTGCATACGGGCTTCCATTCACTTGCTGCCATGTTCCGACCATCGACACTCGTGATGCTCTCTCTTGGTCTCTTCAGGTGCTGCCAATGAGGCGTTTGTAATGCCTGAGGATGAAGACGTGGATGGCGACGACGCAGATCAGCAGCAGCGCCCGGCGTACTTTGATCCCAAAGCAACACGTGATGAGAAGCCAGCGTACTTTGATCCCAAAGCCACACGTGACGAGAAGCTAGCGTACTTTGACCCCAAAGCCACACGTGATGAGAAGCCAGCGTACTTTGATCCGGTATCAGCACCACCTAATCCAGACTACGCTTCGCCAAGCGCCGTCACACCCGGTTATGAATACGGCAGCCTGATCCAAGGTGAGCTAGCAGTTCAGTGAAACAGTGTGTGCGTATTTGTATGTGTGTGTTTTTGTGTGCGTGTGTATAGATGTGTGTCTCCATGCGTGTGTCCATGTGTGCGAACGATGTGTGCTGACGACTTCATTCCCCACCACTGGCGCAGGGCCGCCTGGTGCCGAGTATGCGAGCGTGCCGGCGCACGATGAGGGCGAGTACATGGAGCTCTCGCGTGAGGATTTGCTCGCAAACCCAATGTACGCCTCCTTTGCGGACTTGGAGGAGACCACGCACGCAGATGACGCCAACGCAGAGAGCTACCTCACCATTGTTCCCAGCAAGGACGAGTGAATGCCTGCAAGCACGTGCTTCGTGTGTGAGAGATGAGAGAGACAGACAGACAGAAGGAGAGTGCGCCTGAGAATGACACGTGTGTGTGTGTGTGACAGAGAGAAAGAATGTACGTGCGTGTGTGTGTGTGCGCACGCAAAGTGCGTGTTGATTATGGTATGGTATGCGGAGCGAGACCATTGGGAGTGTGTGTGTGTGTGTTGTTTGGGTTTGTGTTGTTTGGGTTTGTGGCGTGCTCTGCTGGTGATGATACACCACGCCATGTTTCATTTTCCTCCTGCCCACGTCTGAATAGAATAACTGCGTTTATGATTGCGCACGCAATGCTGAAGGAAGGGGCAATTGAAATCGAGGAGGGTGTACACATATGTACAGGGACAAGTGCGTGCGCGCATCTGTGGTGATCAGAGCCAGCGAGGTGAAGCTACGAAGAGTTGCAAACCTGAAAAGCACAACATGGCACTGCATGTCACATCACGGCTGTTGAGACTTCTGCTCCTTGAACTCAACCTTCTTCGATGTCCTCTTCTGCCCTTGTGACTGGCGCGACGGCTTATCGTGTTCAGCCTGTTTCGTTGGCGTTGTTGTCTTTTGCTTCTTCGGTTTGAAGAGCGTGCGCAGTCCGAGCGGATCCCGTGGTGAGTCCGTGATCCTATAAACACACACACACAGAGTTGGCGTGATCGAATGCAGCCTTGTGCACGCAAACGTGAACCCTCCTCCCACACACACACACACACACACACACACACACACACACACACACACACACACACACACACACACACACACACACACACACACACACACACACACACACACACACACACACACACACACACACACACACACCAACGCACTCCTTCAAAATGTTGTCCTTGGTGCTGAGTTGTGCGAGCGTGGAGCGAATCTGTTCAAACTGCTCGCGTGCAATATCGTCATCCTCGCTCCACTCCATCGCTTCCCGACACCGCTGCGTCACATCGCTGATGATTGCAGACTCCGCGTTCACAGACCTGGCCCATTGAATGTACGAGAATGTGTATGTGTGTGTGTGTGTGTGTGTGTGTGGGTGTGTGTTTATGTGTGTGTGTGCGTGTGAGGAAAGGAAAGCACGGAGCATGCCAACACGGCGCATGTTGTGATGACACACATCGGTAAACGTCCAAAAGAATGAACAGCTATCCCCAAGCATGGTGCCATCCATCATGACACCAGCGACAATGCAATGACTGACTGACCTCCACAGCACGGCCTTGCGCAGGTCTGCATTCGCACGCATGTCCATGTCGATGATTGTCTGGCACGCCGCCTCCACCAGCGCAGGCTGACCCTCATACTGCACCTGAACAGTGGTCGTGAGGGCGTATATGTGCACGTGAACACCAAAGGAACACATGCACTGTGCGTGTGTGTATGCGTGTGTGTGTGTGTCTGTATGTGTGTCTGTATGTGCGTGTGTGTCTCTGTGTGTGTTTGTGTGGTGCGTAAGACAGTGGATTGCAGTGGTAAACGGTGCTCAGAAAGGGGCGGAGGAACAAGAAAGGTTCAATATCATGCCGTGCAAGTGTAAAGCAAAACGTTTGCGCTTACGATCCAGACGAGCAGTCCTTGGTGACGTGGCGTGTTGACGCGGAGTTGGCGAAGCGCTGAGGAGAAGAATTGTTGTGGATGGTTGAGCTAACGCTTGAACAAAGGCAAGCAGGCACGCAAGCAGGCACGCAGGCAAGCAGGCACGCAAGCGGACACAAGAAGAAGCAAGCAGACATACACACATGCACACCCACACATGCACACCCACACACCCACAAACAACGCACACACGCAACAAGTGTTCGTGTTCTGACCGTTGACACCGTCGAGTCTGATCTTTGCGTTTTCGTCCTTTGCGACGAGGTCGTAGAGTGCAACCTCGATGGAGTGCGAAATGGCCCTGAGATTAGCGGCGGCCCAAGCAGCACACGACCGCACGCTCGCGTACGGATCGCGGAAACAGTTGAGGAAGTGCGGTTGGATGCGACGCGGATACGTGCCAAGGTGCCCTGCCGTGCAATGCGTGGTGTCGGGATGGAGAATAAACGTAAGCTGTCGACTGGCTGGAGGGCGTGGACAGCAGGAAGGGTGACGCACAAATGCACCACCACCATACGCGTGCGTACCACATTCACTCACTAACTCACACACATACACACATACACACATACACACATACAGACACACACACACACACTCTCTCTCTCTCTCTCTCTCACGCACACACACACATACACACACACACAGCCTCCCACAGCAGCACACCAGCCAGACCAGCCAGGTGCACAAACGGACCAATCTTCCTGAGGGCATCGCAGCGAACGCGGTCTGCGGTGGAGGTGAGACGCAGCTCCAGCGAGTCGTACACGAGGTGGGTGTGGCCAGCCGATGTCAGCGTGGTGAAGCACGCATCCCGCACCTGTGGTCGTGAGCGAGCAGATGAGTGCACCAGGTGCAGTTGAGGAGAACAGTGAGCGACGAATCAAGGCGAAAGGGGCAAACCGCGCCAAGACACAGAGCAAACACGTGTCAGCATGAATTTGGCAGCCACACGCGTAAGCATCACCAGCACCAACTCACGTCCGTGTCCCAGTCGTCCCACATCATGGTGACGAGCTTGTGTGCGAGGTCGGTTGGCAGGAACGTGGCGAGCGAGGGCAGAACCTGCACGGCAGCACGCCGGACCTTCGAGTCGTCATCTGTCAGCAGGTTGGTCGCGTACACGCTGGTAAGGGGGGGGGGGCAAGTGTGAGGGTTGGAGTGTGGAGGAGGGGGGAGAGGCGGTTGGGAGGTGGTGTCGGTTGCATCGTCAGCCATTGTCGTCGTTCCATGTCGGGCACATAGCACGCACACACGCACGCACACACGCACACACGCACACAACCACACACACACACACACACACACACGCACACACACACACGCACACCGACTCACATGACGTCTGGGTTGCGGTGTGCGAGCTGTACAAGGAGCGTGTATGCCTCTGCGTGGTGCTCGCTGTCGCGCCTGGCAATGTGCTCAACAAGAGCATCAATCGTCGTCGGGTGGTTGTCGTCTGCAGACGCGAGACACCGCGCCGCCGCCCACCGCAGCGCCCCAGAGTCTTGGAGGCAGCGAGCGCGTGGGTTTGTGTTTGTGTGTGTGTGTGTGGGGGGGGGGGAATTGTGGGTGTTGCAAATGAATGTGAGGGGATGGGTGTGTACGTGTGTGTGTGTGTGTGTGTGTGTGTGTGTGTGTGTGTGTGTGTGTGTGTGTGTGTGTGTTGCGTGTGCGTATGGTAGTGCATGAGTGTCTGTGAGAGTGTGTCGGTGCGTGTCTGTTTTCCGTGCATGTAAGACGACACCCCAATGCGCAAGACCTTTTGTCATTGTTCGCCTGAGGATGGCAACAGGCTTGTCATCGAGGCCGCGCAGACAGATCCAGGACACGGCAGCGTGGAACTTTACCAAGAACACCCTGATGGCAAGACGGTGAGTCGTGAGGGTGAGATGTGCGTTGAGATAGGAGCAACTTTGTCGATGCACACACGCGCAGACACACACACACACGCGCGCAGACACACACACACACACACACGCACATGCATTCACACACTCATGCACACACTGACACACACACGGACACACACATACACACACACACTGTCCTGACCTGTCATCGAGGCACGCCTCCAAGCCTTCCATGACGTCCTGTGGCGGTGGGCGGATGGTTGCGTCCACAACACCCTCCGTCAGCGTGACGCCGCGCTGGCGAACAACATCGTGCTCGTTTGATTGGTCCTCAATTGCCTGCCGATCATCGTACACGCAGCACACGAGCATGAAACATGCGAGTGAGGTAGGGCAGTGAACGCACAGTGTACTGCGATGACGCACGCGAAGAAGTCCAACCAAATCTGTGTGTGTGTGTGTGTGTGTGTGTGTGTGTGTGTGTGTGTGTGTGTGTGTGTGTGTGTGTGTGTGTTGGGCACTCACCTGTTGGATGAGCTCAGGCGTCCACGTCGCAACGCGAACGTAGGAGACGCTTGGTTCCTGTCAATGCCAAAGGACAACAGGGAAGCGGAAGGCAGTGCTTGTGAGCAAGAGCACACAAAGAAAAGTGCAGACGACTCACACCCGTGTGCACACGCACACCCACGCACCGACGCACACCCACGCACCGACGCACACCCACACACCCACGCACACTCACGCACCACACACACACTCTCTCTCACACTCTCTCAAGCACATGAGACTGACGCTGGTGATGGGCCGGGATCCAGACTTGAGGTGATGGCGGGACTGCGCGGACTGAACAATCTGCCCAAGCTCGACCTTGATGATCTCATGCAGTGGCGTCTTTGGTGGGTGCAGTCGCTTGTGGCGCGAGTGTGCAAGCGCCCGCCCAAGCGTATCTGCGGCCCGCGTCGGCTGCTGTGTTGCGGACTGTGACGGCGATTCGGTGTCAGAGAACAAGGAGATGCTCATGTCGCTGCGTGCGCTGGCGGAGGTAACCCTGCTCGTCGCATCGAGGGGCACCTGCAACGTGCTGGACTTGCTCCGTGTTGGAGCGGATGGCCCGCTCGATGCCGGCGCACCAACGGCAACACCGCGCTGCGAGTACTGCGGCCGCCGGCCCTCGGTCCATCCTCTACGGCCGGACCCGGGCCTGCCAAGAGGGGCGGCAGTGGTGCTGCTGCTGGTGCTGCTGGCATCAACGACGCCGGGGTGTGCGAACAGCCGCCGCTGTTGATGCGTGAACTGCACTGGTCGAGACAGAGACAGCTGTTCTTGTTGTTCGTGTTGATGCTGGTGGTGTTCTTGCTGGTGATCCCGTTGTTGGTGGTGTTGGTGTGGCGATTGCTTTGGGGCTGAAGAGCCAGCAGCCTTTGAGGCCTGAAGGAGTGACTGCGGGATGCGTTCGACGGTGGCGGGCTGCCCCCGTCGCTTCAGCTCCGCCGTCGTCCATGTGCTGCTACCAGCATTGGTGCCTGTCCCCCTTGCTCGCGGCGACAGCTGCTGCGGCTGCGGTTGCTGTTGTTGTGATGGTGCTGGTGCTGTGGAACGTAGTGCAGACCTCGCACCGGCTTCGTGCCGCGCAGGTGACGCAAACAGCGGCACCGCCGACGACGGTAGCGCCATCTCGCAACAGATGGGTGGTTGTGTGGTCTGGTGTGTGTTGGTGTTGTGTATCTTCGTTGCCAACCACACACACACAAAGCACCAAACAAATCGCTCAAGAAGCAAGACAAGCAAGACAAGCAAGCAAAAGACGAAGACCGTTTCACAGCGAAGATGATGACCGGTGGTGGTGGTGGTGGAGACGGGAGGAAGAAGGATGGTGGTGCACTGGCAGCCGCTGTGTTTGGGGACGCACCAAGACAGCCCAGCACCGACATCCACTCCTCCTGGAAGACCGAGACGTACGCACCATCAAGCAGTGTGTGTGTGTGTGTGTGTGTGTGTGTGTGTGTGTGTGTGTGTGTGTGTGTGTGTGTGTGTGTGTGTGTGTGTGTGTGTGTGTGTGTGTGTGTGTGTGTGTGTGTGTGTGTGTGTGTGTGTGTGTGTGTGTGTGTGTGTGTGTGTGTGTGTGTGTGTGTGTGTGTGTGTGTGTGTGTGTGTGTGTGTGTGTGTGCTGCGCAACAATGCTCATGTGCACTGCTACGCGACACACTCACCGCCTCCCGCCAACGACACGTGCCCGCCACTCAACCTGTCCGTACGTCTCATGCTCCAGGTCGTTGGAGGATGCAAACACTCAAACACCTGCGATCATCACAAGTGACAACGCCGTTCAGAGCACAGAGATGGTTGACTCTGAGGTGCGTTTGTTGGTCCTGCCTGCTGCTCCACACCGCGCCTCTGAGTCGGCAACGAGCATGTGTGTGTGTGTGTGTGTGTGTGTGTGTGTGTGTGCGCGCGCGCGCGTGTCTGTGTGTCTGTGTGTCTGTGTGTCTGTGTGTCTGTGTGTCTGTGTCTGTGTGTGTCTGTGTCTGTGTGTGTGTCTGTGTCTGTGTGTCTGTGTCTGTGTGTGTTCTTCCATGGCTTGAGTCCCCTATTCACACTCCTGGCTCTCTCTTCGTTGATCTCCACGTGTGTGCGCGCACGCGTTCTGTGCGCGAGCAGATCCAGACAGAGGACATGGATGAGCCTGACGACCGCTACCAGCCCATCGCCGACGGCGACGATGATGCAGCGGCACCGATCGCCTCGTTCCTGGAGCGCATCGAGGCCGCCGTGTCGCGGCAGCTCGACCTCAACGCACGCAGCACCGCCTTTGAAGGTGTGTGTGTGTGTGTGTGTGTGTGTGTGTGTTTGTGTGACATGCGTGCGTGTGTGTGTGTGTGTGTGTTTGTGTGACATGCGTGTGGGTCCTGGAATCAGCGCTTTCTGTGCATACGCCTACCTGCCCCTGCCTCCGCCTGTTTGCGCATGAACCCCAAGGTCTGCTTTGCCCACTCTTGTTTCGCTGCCGCCCTCCCTTACCTCCCTTACATCTCCCCGCCATCCCACGATAGGCTTTGAGTTTGCATCCCACGGGTTGCGCGAGAGCAAGATCACGCACACCCTGAAGAACCTCGCGCTTTCCGCTGAGATGCAGGCTGTGTCCGCCGCCTTCAACAGAACAGGCAGCGTCGTTGCTGTCGCATATGGCCTCGCCGACAAGCAGGAGTGGTGGACAGCCACCTCCCATATCTGCACCGTGAGTGCCGTGTGTGCATGTGAGTGATGTTTGTGTCTGTGTGTCTGTATGTGTGTGCACTTGTATGTGTGTGCACTTGTATGTGTGTGCATGAGTATCCCGTGTCGTTTTGCGCGCGCGCGCGCGCGCGTGTGTGTGTGTGTGTGTGTGTGTGTGTGTGTGTGTGTGTGTCGGGGTGTGTGTATCTGTGTGCGCCTGTATTTACATTTGTGTGTGTGCCCCCCCCCCCCCAAATGACCTCACCTCCACCTCGTCCAACGGCTGCAGTGGAACCTGGACGGCATCCGATGTAATCCAAACAAACCAGACAAAGCAATGGAGCTCGAGGTGTGTATAAGTAAATGTGTGTGTTTGAATAAATGTGTTGTATACATGTGTGTGTGTTGTGTAAACCTGTGTGTACATGTGTGTGTATCTCCCACTTTGCGTCACGACCTGGCTCACTTCGTTCATTG
>NW_004754918.1:1301614-1311614 GCF_000188695.1 Salpingoeca rosetta | reverse complement strand
GTGTGCTTGTGTGCGTGCGGTGTTTGTGGAACTAGTTTGTACTGCCTGTGAATGCACGTTGCACTTCGACGTGATAACCCTTGCTCATCCACACACCTTACCTCCCCTCCTTCTCCCCTCCTTCTCCCCTGTGCACTCCCCGACACCATAATTTCCACCAACTGCTGCACCGCGTCAAGATTCCGCGACGACGCTGACCCATGTGATTCCCTCACGCGCGGACCGCACGGCGGGCCAGCAGGCCGGATACCAGCTCCTCGGCCTCGCCGTCTCCATCGGTCAGACGATGATGATGATGATGAAGATGACGACGATGATGATGATGATGATGGTGGTGGTGGTGGTGGTGGTGGTGGTGGTGGTGGTGGTGGTGGTGGTGGTGGTGGTGGCGGCGGGTTGCTGTCGCTACATGCTGCTGTACGTGTGTCTACCTGTGTTCCTCTGCATGCTCACAACTAACACCCATGCCCACAACTAACACACACACACACACACACACAAACACACAAACACACACAAACGCAAACACAAACACACACACGCACGTGTTGCAGGCATGTCGCTTGTGTCTGGAGCGCTGACCGGGGTTGTGTTGCGCATGCCTGGCCTGCAGCAGCCATCCTCCCTCTACGACGACGAAGAGGACTGGGCAAAGGAAGAGGAGTAAATCACGCCCCGCACGTGCTCGCACACGCATACGCACACGCACACGCACGCGCGACAACCAAGCTTCTTCATTGCTGATGACCTTGGAGCTCACGCACAAATACACACACCCCCCTGTCTCTCCACGCGTGTTTTTGCGTTGTTTGCACTGTTTGTCCTGCGTTTCCTGTATGCCTGGGTGTTGTTGTTTTGCTATTCCCTCGATGCTCTCTCTTTGCAGTGCTGCTGGTTTGTTGCGTTTGTGGAAGACGAAAGTACAGAGTGATACGCTGGCAAGTTATCAGACGGTAAGATCAAGGAGGTGGGTGCAACAGACACACGTTGTTTGGGTAATGAGTATGACTTGGAAAGAGGTGGCAGAGTAGAGTGAAGTCAAACGACACAACTTGGACGAAAGCAATCAACAACTTTGAAAATGCCACCGCACTTATGGCGTGTGAGCAAACAGAGAGACGAGACTTTTGAAAAATGTTGCAGCGCAAATAGGTGTCGTTAGGGAAGACTCGCAAACAGTTGCGAGGAAGCGTGTTAAGAAAGGATGCATGTTGCTCATGCTCAAGGACAGTTGCCCTCAATGAGCTTGGCGAGGTCACCTTCGCGAAAGTGACCATTCTTGGATTTGTTGCGGATGTAGTTGATCTCTGAGAGGACTTGCGTCTCATAGGCTTCGAGTTGGCGAAGAAGCTCAGTGTCAACAGCAGGAGCTGCCACGTCTTCGAGCAGAGCGAAGCGGCAGAGGATACCACAACCCTTGTTCGTCAGATGGTGAATCACTTCTTTCAGGTGGGACCCATTGCCTGCATATTCGCCTACGAATGAAAGGAACAATTTCAGGGGAAGAAGTACCAACATGAGGGAGGGGGGAGGTCAGTGTCAGGTTCTGTTGCTAGCTTCGTCAGCATGCCAACAACATCGCGGCTTACATGTACAGGGTGCAGCGAAATTGTTCAACATACCTTGGAGCCGAGTGCGAATGTGCTTGGTGCACCCAAAGTAAAAACCCTTGATGACGCCGTTTGGGAACAGCACTAACAGCTCGTAGAAGCCGGGTGCGTCGGGCAAGTCAGCCCGGCAGAACTGGTGGGAGGTCCGCAGTCCTTTTGCAGGCAACAGAAGTGACATGGCAGAGAAGCGGAGCTCTTTACCATCCATCTTCAGGGCTGCGTCATGCTCCAAGTCCTCACGATACAATGAGGGCCCCTCTGTCGTGATCGTGGAGGGTGGTGTGAGTTGCTGGAAGAGACGCACCAGCAGGGGGTAGACGACGAAAATGCAGCACAATCGCGTGGGTACATCTCATCCACACACGCACACACGCACACACACGCACACATACACACGCACACACACAGACACATACACACAGACACACACACACAGACACACACACACAGACACACACACACAGACACACACACACACACACACAGCGGGTGTTGGGTCCTCACGTCGGTGGGTGTTGTTCTTGCGAGGGACCGCATTGGTGATCGCACGCACAGCAAGCGTGGTACCGTCCGGAAGCCGAACATCACGGGGATTGCTACCATTGCCCGCGTATGAGCAAGTGGAGTGGAGGAGATTAGCCCACCGCCTCACGTCCTTGTTCGTACCCATCGTCGTGGCGCGGAACACGAGCTCATACCCGTGCTCTTTCCATCCTTGCTGAGCGAACTTTTTCAGCAACCGTGACGGCACTAGTTCGTGTGTTGGTGTCAGGAATAACGAGAACAGGCAAGTGCAAGGCATGAGTTACGGATGAGACACCGGCTGAAACATGACATGACAACTACTGCTATCAAGTTCATCAGCAGGCTGTCTGTTACCTGCGTAGACAGCAAACGAGCAAGAAAAGCCAGCGTAGACGGCAATCACTTGCGACCCTTTCTTGTATCCAATCTCAAAGCAGCAACAGGGGTGGCACTTGCGATAACGCTTGGTGGGAGGCTTCCATGATGAGAAAATCGGGAAGGACGTGTCCTTGAGGAGTCGCCGAAGTTCCTCGTCGTCGAGGTCCTCGCGACGCGGCTTCTGGGTTGTCTTGGATCTTGCTGGTTGCTGCTGTTGTTATTGGCGTGGTGCTGCACCTGCCGCGCTCGCCCCGCTGTCGTCATCCAGGGCCGCAGCAAGACGCTTCCCCTTGTGGTCAGGGGCGAAAGCTTTGGGCCTCACCTTAACCTTGACCTTGGATCTTGCTGGTTGCTGTTGCTGTTGGCGTGGTTCAGCGTCAGCCGCGCTGGCTGAGCTCGTGGTCATCTTCGAGGAATCGTAACTGGCATCTGCAATGCACACAATCTGTTCGACTGAATTCAGTCACACCCATTATCACACGAGACCACCAACCTAACTCGCAACACGACCACACAACACAACCATGCGGCGTGCGCTCACGTTGATGAAGAAGGCGGCGGAGAATGAGGGAGGCGTGTTGGACATGCTGAAGATCATTGCACGCCCGCCCGTCGCCAGAAAACGCCCAGAGCTCACACGAGAGGTGCGTGGTGTTTCTGTGTTTCTGTGTGTCTGTGTGTGTGTGTGTGTGTGTGTGTGTGAAAGTGTGACTGTGTGAAAGTGCAAAAGTGTGTGTGTGTGTGTGTGTGTCTGTGTGTGTCTGTGTGTGTCTGTGTGTGTGAAAGCGTGAAAGTGTGAAAGTGCGAAAGTGTGTATGTCTACACTGTGGCGTGTATTGTTTGTACGTGTATCAATTGCATGTTCTTTGGGTTTGCGTGTGGTTTTGCACGCACTGTGTACCGTTCTTCTTGTTCCACCCGTCTCCCTTCTTCCTCCTTCTTCCTCCCTCTCCCTCCTCTGCCCTCTCAACAACTCGTTGGTTGCGACTCCGCCATATCGCGGACTCTCAATCAACCTTCTTACCCCGCTCCCCCGTCCCCGCTTCTCCATGCCCACCACATCCACTACACATCCAACAACCCTCCACCCCTTTCCCCCCCCCCCACACACACACACACACACACTTGCGCGTTGCAGGAGCTGGACAGGAGGGCAAAGCTGGTGAAGGAGTGGTCGAAGCACTGCCAGCGGCATGAGAACCGGGTGATGAAGCGGATGTCACAAGCTGTGAAGGCGAGAGATAGGGCGCTGTTTGCGCTTGCTGATATTGATGAGGAGCTGCTGTACAAGGCGTGCATGCCGGATTCCTCCCGCTGGCCGCTGAAGGCCTCCAAGCCCCTCGCAACCCCTCCCATCCCAGGCTACAACCCCCAGGCATCGGCCAAGCAAGAATGATGCGTGTTTGATGTAGCTTGTGTGTGCGTGTAACTTGTGTGTTTGTCTGTGATGTAGTGTATGCGTGTAGCTTGTGTGTTTATCTGTGACGTCGTGTGTGTCTGTGTGTCTGTGACGTAGCTTGTGTGTGTGTGTGTGTGTGTGTGTGTGTGTGTGTGTGTGTGTCTTTGAGGTAGCTTGTTTGTGGTAACACTGCAACGTTTGTTGCACATGCTGCTAATGTTCTCCTTCGCAATGCCCACATCCACCTCCATCACACACCACCTCTCCCATCTCTCCGTGGTTTCCTTGCTGTGCCTCGTCCCGAATGTCAATACAACCAATCCAACATGAATACTGCCTTCGTTTATCGTTCATCTACTACACCCAAACAAAAAGAAGATGGCCCGCACCGCATGGAAGCCGTCACATTCACACACACATACACACACACACACGTTTCTCACTCACACACACACACACACATACACAACACAACGCACTCTGTCGCGAACACCTCCACTCCTCTCCACTCTTCCATCCCTTTGCACAACAGAGCATATGTACAATGGTTGTCACAGCATCCAGGAAAAAAAAAAGCCAGCAACGCCTCTCATCTCCGGTTTTCCGCCTCTGCCCTCGCAAGTGTCAGCTGCAAGCGCGCATGTGAATGCGTACATGTGTGCGCATGTGTGTGGTGCCGTGCGGTGCAATGTTATGTTGTGTGAGAAGCGTGAAGATATGTGAAGAGAGGAGGAAACGCTTGGGTTCAGGCAACACAGCGACGACGCTTGCGTTCTCACGAGTAATCAGAGCAGAAACGGACACACACACGCACGCACGCACGCACACGCACACACACGCACGCACGCGCGCACAACGTACCATGTCAACGAGGACCTCGACCTTGAACTTGAGTAACCTGTTCTCCTCCTCGAGCTTACGGATGTGTTCCTTTGTGGCGGGATCGGACGCGTCATGTGCATCCTTGTCTTCTTTGTCCCGTGTTTTTCCTTCTTTCAGCTCCCCTGTCCAACAAAGCAGAGCAGGGCGGTGTAAGGTGGGGCGGTGCCATCGTGCAAACATCACTTAATCACCAACATCAACACGGGCACAGCAGCTGCCGCGACCGCGCATAGTACACACGCACACACACACATACACACACATTCACACACACAAACACATACACAAACACACACACAAACACACACACACAAACACATCCACAGTACACACACAAACACATACACAAACACACACACACAAACACATACACAGTACACACACAAACATACACAGTACGCACACACAAACACATCCACAGTACGCACACACAAACACAAACACAAACACACAAACACATCCACAAACACACACAAACGTGTCCACACAGAGATCACACACACACACCCTGCACACAAACGCCGCACCTTGCCATTTGCCGTTGTCGTAGGTGAGGGAGCAGTTGCCAAGGTTGAGTGTGATGGGCGCAGACGCCCAGTCGCTGTCCTCATCGTCGCTGACACGACCTCCTTTCCCCGACTTGGACGGCTTCCGCCCTTTGCTTGTGCCCCGCCGCTTTGTCGTCGGTGTGCCCTTGTTCGATGAGGACCGGAAGCTGCCCACACGCCGCCACATGCTTCGCTTGTCGTCTCAAATGGAGGTGTTCGCTGCACTCGCTGCAGTTGGTGTTGATGTGGGGTTGGTGCACGTTGGTGTTGTTTGTGTGGTGTTTGTGTGTGTTGTCGTTGTCGTTTTGGCTTTTGGATGATGGATGAAATTTTGCCAATTGTGCGGCTCGATTGCGCTTTGCAAATTGCACAGACTGTGGTGGATAGCGACCTTCAAGGTTTCTGCTGCTACAAAATTGTGTGCGCATCATAGACTAAGTGCGCACCGGCTGGTGCGCTTGTGCCTTTTTCTTTCGTCTCTCGCGTGCCAAGACGACAACACCGCCAAGATGGTGCGTCTTGTGTGTGTGTGTGTGTGTGTGTGTGTGTGTGTGTGTGTGTGTGTGTGTGTGTGTGTGTGTGTGTGTGTGTGTGTGTGTGTGTGTATGTGTGTGTGTGTATGTGTGTGTGTGTATGTGTGTGTGTGGTGCCGCGTATGGGTTGTCGTGTGCGCGCAAGCACCGTTCCTTATCGTATGCCTTCGTATGTGTACACAAGTTTGTGTATGTTCATCTCAGTGCGCACATTCATAGCGGTGGCACCATCCTTAATGTCGTGTGCACGCAACTCTTCTCCTCAACTGCCACCCAACTGCTCTCACTCAATCCCTCAACACAACACACATACACACACTAACCCACACCCTCACACACACACACACCAACCCACTCACACTCACACTCACACTCACACACTCACACTCATTCCCTCCCTCGATTTCACCATTCCACCAACAACAGACCAAGGGTACAACCAGCTTCGGACCCCGCAAGAACAAGTCGCACACCCTGTGCATCCGGTGCGGCCGCCGTTCTTACCACATCCAGAAGAAGAAGTGCGCCGCATGCGCCTTCCCCATGAAGCGCAAGCGCAGCCGTAAGTTTCCCCCCTCCCTTTGAGCAGAGCAGTTTCCCTGATTACTACACCTCGAGCTAATGCTGGGTGGCTCGTTCCAGTTTGGGGGTTGATCTCCATTGTCGTCTGTGCTCCCCGTCCTCGTTCGTGTCGAAACGTTGCTGTGATCGAGTGTGGGTGCGTGTGTGCTTTCCCGTCGCGTTGTTGACGGTGGTCGTGCGCCCGCACCTTGACCGCACTGTGGTTCATTTGGACACCAACCCACCAACCCAATCACCCTTCTTCAACATCACCAATATCAACTTTCGTGTTTCCCCCCCCCTTATGACCTTTCTCACGATCCACGGCTCCCCTCCCCCCAACTGTCGTGCGTGCATTCGAATCCCTACACATCTTGTCCACTCATCATCTCCTCACTCACCGTTCACTTGACACTTGATTTTCGTCTGTGCTCTCTCACAGCTGGCTCATACAAGGCCATCCGCCGCAAGACCACCGGCACTGGCCGCATGAAGCACCTCCGCCGCGTGCAGCAGAAGTTCAAGAACAACTTCCGCGAGCGCCCCCTCCGCCTGAAGAAGCCCCCTTCGGAGTCCACCGCATAAGCTTGCTGACTGACTCTGTGGTGTGAATGTGATTGGTTCTGTCAATACCCTTCACCGTGTGCTTCGCTTCTCTTCCATTCTACTCCCTTGGCGCATTGTGGTTGTGGGCGTCTTGGGGTCCCCTGTTGTGTTTGCGTGTGCGTCGTGCCCACTTGCTGTTGAGTGTGGTCTGTTCTGTTTGTCCGCCTTGACATCCTTTGATGAGTACACGCGCATGCATGCGACGCTCTCAAGCAAGCAAGTTGACCATGATGTCAGACATGGGGGCCACGGTCGTGCACTTGAAGTCAAGTCAACAAAGCAAGAGGAGGAACGAGTGCGGTGTGTGTGTGTGTGTGTGACGTGAACACGTGCGTGTAGATGAGGTGTTACAATGGTACAGGGACGAATCGAATCGACTGAGCACGCGTGTGGTTGTGTGGCTCTGTGTGTGTGTGTGTGTGTGTGTGAAGGAAAGGGAGGAGGGGATGCGTGAGAACATGTGCGTGTTGTTGCGTCTTCTGCGTCTGTCAAATCCCCCAATCAGCATGCATACACGCACACACACACTCAAGCGTCACGTGCGTTGTCAATGGCAGCGTTTATGTTTTCTGCTCACAGACGAGAGGAAAAAGGAAGAGGGGGAAAGAAGAAGAGAACCACAGGCAAGGGAACAGAGACAGGCAAAGGCGAGCAAAGGTTTACTCGTCCTCCTCCATGGCCTCCGCGGCTGCGAGACGGCGCAGGAAGGACTCCTTCTTCTGCTTGATGCGGTCCTTGCGCTGGGCAAGCGACATGCGGGTGCGCCCGTAGTTCTTGCGCTCGCCGGCCTTGTCGCTGGGCTTCTTCTTCCGGTTGGGGTCCTCACGGATCGCCTTATGCGCATCAGCATACATCTGCTCCAGATCATCCGCGCTCACGCC
Organism: Salpingoeca rosetta; assembly: GCF_000188695.1. Classification (NCBI taxonomy): domain Eukaryota; class Choanoflagellata; order Craspedida; family Salpingoecidae; genus Salpingoeca; species Salpingoeca rosetta. Next base: position 1,303,691 of record NW_004754918.1, on the reverse strand, counting down.
CTGCTTCACATACTCGGAGAAGAGGCGGTTGTACTTGTCAGCATCCTCCTCCTGCAGCTCGCGCATGTAGTTGGCAACGTGCTCGCCAAAGATGTAGTCGCGCAGAACCTACGAACCGTTTGGTGGGGTGGGGGAATGAGCAAAGTAGGAAAGCAGCATGTGTGAGCGTGTGTGTGTGTGTGTGTGTGTGTGTGTGTGAGCGTGTGTGTGTATGTGTACATGAGACGAAAAGGTGTTTGGTGGATGCAGCAGCAGGTGGGGCTGTGTGTATGTAGTTTGGTGAGGAGCTTGCTTGCATGCAGCACTGCGGCCACCGCTCGCCCAGAAAGGCAACCCCGCCACCACCCACAAGGAAGCAACCAAACAACCAATCTTCTCTGTCACCCCCCCCCCCCGGTTCACACACACACACGCTCAAAACACACCTCGGCATCGAAAGCCTTGGCCTCCTCGTCGTAACCAGGGAAGCGCTTGTGGTTGTGGGGCACAGCGAGACCACCGTCAACAGCACCCTTCATGACAGCGAAGACACGGGCACCAGTGGTGGTGGGGGCAAGACCGACATCCAGGAAGGCGCGGAAGGGGCGGGGGCCAGATTGCTGCCAGAAACACAAAAAAGAGAAACGGGAGAAAGCACAACAACGTGAGGTCGTACACCCGAGGGACGACAATCAACACAGCCAGTACAAGTAAAACCAAACAAGAGCAAGCAAGAGCGCGCTCACAAGAACGCGCTCACAAGAACACACACACACGCGCGCACTGGAATCAACACAACCCAATGTCAATCACAAGCGAATCAGAACCACACGCTCGTCGCGCCCCCTTCAGCACAATCACACTGTTCGCAAACGTACCACGCCCTTCTCGACGTTGTAGTCGTCACCAGTGGCCTCCTCGACACCGGTGTAGCGGTCGGCGAGGTTGTACTTGGTGAGGAGACGGCGGGCCAGGAGAAGACCCGTGGCGTAGCAGGCGGCGTAGTTGGTGAGGCCAACCTTGATGCCAAACTGCTTCAGCTCGTGGCTGTATGCCGCGGCGACGACGTAGTCACCCTCGAGGCGGGAGTAGGCAACCTGTGCGATGACATCGCGGTTGGTGCGGCGCACAACAAGACGGAACTTGGGTGTGTTGTACTTGTTCTTGTCCTGCTGGATGAGCTTGCGGCGGGCAAAGTAGTCGGTCTGACCTGCACGCGTACAACAACGGACACGTTGACATGGGGAATGGGAAAACACAGGACGGGGGTTGGGGAGGCAAAACCACGCATATAGCACACGGCATGATGGTGAGGTAGGAATTAAGTGCGTGAAGACCAGGCAAGTGGTGCCTTGCGAGTGTGGGTGTGTGTGTGGGGGGGGGGTGGATGATGGTGGTTCCTGAGCGTGCATCGATCCGCACGTGTGCTGTGGTTCACTCGCTGGTGTGGTTCAGGTGACTGCAGCACAGGTGCATCTCATCCATGGCTTGCCGCACACACGACACACGCCACACACACACGCCACACGCCACACACCACAAGCCAGCATCAGCATCAACAGTGCTCAGTGACAGTGCTGCGGCTGCTGATCATGGCGCTGCGGTTGCTGTCATGATATGGTGGTTATGTTTTGCTGTGGTGGTTGTGTTGTGCTGATGCTTTGTAACACAAACACACAGAAGTATGAACGTACAGACACAGACACACACACATGCGCACACGACGTACCGGTGCGGCGACGGCGGTACTTGACCTGGTAGCGCTTGTAGTACGCCTTGTTCTTCACGACCTTGAGGAAGGGCATGGCTGGTGGTTGGTCGTCGTTGGTGGAGGTGGCAGCAGAGCACGCGTGAGGAAAAAGGCACTTTGCTCTGCGTGCCATCAGAAAACACACCGGAGTGTCGGAAAACAGTCGGAAAACAATCAGAAACCAAACCCCACAAAATGCTGAGTCAGCGATATGTGCAGAGCGCGGCGGCGCAAACCAGTGCCGCCATCGTCCTTCAAGTGAGGATGATGGTGCTGATGTGTGTGTGTGTGTGTGTGTGTGTGTGTGTGTGTGTGTGTGTGTGTGTGTGTGTGTGTGTGTGTGTGTGT
>NW_004754918.1:1274787-1301514 GCF_000188695.1 Salpingoeca rosetta | reverse complement strand
TGCTTCCATCCGAACCTCTCTGGGAAGTCTTGTATCACTCTCTGAATATCCTTCACACCCCCACCCCCATAATTTCTGACTCATCCTAGGTGTAGACCGCGCGACGCACACCCTGTCCCTATATTAATAAAATTGAGAAGGAATGTGTTGAGCATGGTATGTGTGTGTTGATCGTGTGTATGTCAAATCTCTTGAATTTATGTGTGTGAGAGTGTATGTGTCTATGCGTGCGTGTGTGTATGTGTGTGTGTGTGTGTGTGTGGGTGTGGGTGTGTGGTGTGTGTGGTGTGTGGTGTGTGTGTGTGTGTGTGGGTGTGTGGGTGTGTGTGGGTGTGTGTGGGTGGGTTGATCTCTCACTGGCTCCCTCGCCCTCACACACGCGCATGCCACTGCCAGGTCTTGTTGCGCATCGTCAGCTTCGTCAGTAATGCCGTCATCGTGCGTGTGGCATCCAAGGAGATGCTTGGCATCGTCAACGTTCGGTGAGTGCGCTGCATCTCGCTGCACGTGTGTGTGTGTGTGTGTGTGTGTGTGTGTGTGTGTGTGTGTGTGTCTGTGTGTGTGTGTCTGTGTGGATGTGCGTCAGTGCAGCGCACACGCTTTTGCATCCATACACCTCAAATGACTCAATGCACGCACATACACGTACTCTCCCCTCTCCCCCACCCCACACACACACATACACACACATACTCCCTCATCCACTGTGCTTGCGCAAGTGCAGGCTGATGTTGCTGTATTCGACGATTGTGTTCTTGTCGCGAGAACCAATGAGGCGGGCGTGCCTCAGCGTCTCCCTCAACCAGCTGTCCCGACCATACTGGCGACAGCTCGTCAACCTCATCTGGATCGGGTGAGCAGCAGTGCAGCAGTGCAGCAGAGCAACCCTGCCCGTCGCACGCCGTGCTTGAGCTTCTCGGCACAAGGTGCCTCATCGCACACCCCCCCCCCCTCTGGCCACCAACGGCCCATCACTCACTAAAAGGCTGCGTATGCTGCTGGTTCGTTGTCCCAATGCTTGCTGCACAGGATCTTGTCGTCCCTGGGCATTGCAGGCCTGCTCTCGCTCGTCTGGACCCGTCTTCTCACACAGGTGCACACGCATCGCACAGGGCTGATTCAGCCTTGCGCCATGTGCTGCTTCTGTGCAGCACGCAAACATGCAGACACTCACTCACTCATTCACTCACTCGCTCACTCACACTCACTCACTCACTCGCTCGCTCACTCACACACACACACACACACCTGCCCCAGCCTGAGATGGCGTGGTACCCTGCAGGGGTGGCTGCGTTTGCTGCGTCTGCGGTGATTGAGGTGATGGCGGAACCGTTCTGGATCTTCTATCAGATCCAGCTCAACGTGCGCCTGAAGATCATTGCAGAGGGCGTGTCGCTCGGCTTTGGCACCGTCCTCACCATGGTCGGTCTCTACCTGCGGCCAGACCTTGGCCTGCTTGTCCCTTCAGCAGCACACGTGCTCACGAAGACACTCCTCCTCGCCATCTTCGTCACACGCGCGCGCACAGACGCACAGCACCGCGTGTACAAGGAGGTGACTTCGCTCCGTGACATGCTCCCGGGACCATCGCAGGCAGGGGCGTGGTGGTTCAAGCACTACCCGCCATCCATGGCAAGCCTTGCCCTGTCGTTCTTCCGCCACGGGATTGTGAAGCAGCTGCTCACAGAGGGCGAGAAGTACATGATGACCTTTGGCAACATGCTCTCGTTTGCGCAGCAGGGCGTTTATGATGTCGTGTACTCGCTCGGCAGCCTCGTCCCGCGCTTCCTCTTTCACGTCAGTGTAGATGCGTGTTTGTTTGTTTGTTTGTTTGTTTGTTTGTTTGTTTGTTTGTTTGTTTGTTTGTTTGTTTGTTTGTTTGTTTGTTTGTTTGTTTGCTTGTTTGCTTGCTTGCTTGCTTGTTTGCTTGCTTGCTTGCTTGCTTGCTTGCTTGCTTGTTTGCTTGTGTGTGTCTGTCTGTCTGTCTGTCTGTGCGTACGTGTTCGTGCTTCATGCACAGGATGAAGCACACGTGCACCCGCTCATTCCCACCGCTGACACCGCGTCAACTACCGCGCACCACCATCGCCAGCGTGCGCTTGCTCCTCTCACAGCTGCCTCTTGCTTTGTTTGCGTTCGTTCTTGACACACTTTGACAGCCGATTGAGGAGAACTACTACACGTTCTTTGCCGCCCTCCTCACCCGCGAGACATCAAAAGCGGACAGTGAGTCCTGTCTGTGCCACGCCTTGCATCTGCCACACATGTCACTCCAACACCACTGTCTTGAGTGCCATGCAGGCTGACCAGCAATTCACCAGCACATCTCACCCCATGCGTTTCCACCAACAGAGGATCCATACGCGAAGAAGACAACAGCAGACGATGAGGTGATTACACCACACCACACACGCGCGCGCACACACACACACACACGCACACACACACACACATGCACGCACACACACACACACATGCACGCACACACACACACACATGCACGCACACACACACACAATCACTTTGTCCTCTCATACCTGTTTTGGCTGTAACACCCACCTCCCTCCCTCTTCACCCCTTCCCCCGCCCCTTCAGGCGCTGGCCGGGACAGTGCTGCAGACACTGCTGAAGACGGCTGTGATGGTTGGCCTGGTGCTGGCGTGCTTCGGCCAGGGCTACTCGCGGCTGCTGCTCGGCATCTACGGCGGGGAGAACCTGGCACAGGACGACGGGGTGCTGCTGCTGCAGGCATACAGCGTCTATGTCCTCTGCATGGCCCTCAATGGCATCTCGGAATGCTTCGTGGCGGCGGTGAGGACAGCACGCACAATTGTGCACATGTTTGCAAATGCTTCAAAGGCCGCACCTGTTGTTGTTTGCGAAATTTTGTTGGTATGCGACGTTGATCAAACGCTGTTCACAGTGCGTACTTGCTGGTATGCAACGTTCATCAAACCATCTATGCACGGCGCCATCATCATCATCATCATCATCATCATCATCATTGCAGTCGTCGTCGCGTGAGGAGATTGACGAGCACAACCGCTGGATGGTCGCATTCTCCGCCCTCTACATCATCGCATGCTTCTTCCTCACCCCAAAGCTCGGTCAGCCCACCACCGACACACACACACATACATGAACACTCTTGCACGTTTGCTTATGTCTGCTCATCTCACTCCCCCCTCCCCAACACCCACACACACACACTTCACCACTGCAGGTGCTGTTGGGTTCATCTTTGCCAACTGCATCAACATGCTGATGCGTGCAAGCAAGTCCTTCTACGACATCTGGCTGTACATTGGCCACCACCCGGGTGTTGCTGCCAAGGGCAACCCTCTCACCGCCTGCATCCCTTCGCGCGCCGTTTTGTTCGCGTTTGCGCTCGCATACGTCGTCACAACCTACTCTGAGGTTGGTGGATCATCGTGTCATTGCTGCTGCTGCTGCTGCTGCTGCTGCTGCTGCTGCTGTCGTCAGTGTGCTCTGCTCGCCAGCGCGTGGTGTGTCTCTGTGCCTCTCAGCACAACGCAGATGTGCGCACACTCGCACACGCAATTGCCTTCACTCACTCACACACACACACACACACACACACACACAACACACACACACACACCACGACCGCACATCAGCGGCTGTTCTTGCCCGAGCTGCAGTGGGACCTGAAGGCGATTGCAGTCCACGTCGCTGTTGGTGCCGCCTCCCTCTTTCTCGTGGCCGTCACTGTCTACTTTGAGGTGAAAGTGAAAACACACAACACACATGTACACACACATGCGCACACACACACATATGCACACACACACACACAAACACACATGCACACATACATACACGCACACAAACACACACGCCACAACATCGCTCACATGTCCACACACATGCACACACACACATGTACACACACCGCGCGCGCACACACACACATGCACACACATGCACACACATGCATCGCTCACATGATCCAATGTCTTGACAGGAGGGCGCGTTTGTGCAAGACGTGCGTCTGATGTGGAGCGGGAAACCAAGCAAGCAGGCAGCAGGTGGTGCTGCAACAGCAACGAAGACCAACAAGACAACAGCGAACAAGAAGACGGACTAAAACCCCCATGACAACATTTGCGCATGCACATTTCTACACCAGCGCGGTGTTTGTGTTGTGGTCCTGCTTTGCTTTGCTCGTTTGTGTCTGCCGTTTGTTGATTATGACTTGTTGCACTGACTGATAAACGATGCTGTTGAACGTGTGTATTGTTGACAACAACGACCAACACACTGCGCAACGGGTGGATTGTGATGCAACACAAACAAACACGCAAGTACCGCAACCACCTCAAGCTGTAGCACCATCAGCACACGCCTGCTGCATGCAAAGCGGAGGGGGGAAGGGGCATTTGCAGCAAAGCCATAACAAGACATCCAACACACAACAACATGACATATTACGTGAAGGAGGCGTGATGCATGCAGGCAAGCGTGATCCAGTGAAAGAACCAAAGAGTCACGAAACGCATAGCCTGTGTGGCAGGGCGGGGGTGAACAATCGCCCGCGCCACAAGCATCACCAACAGCCCCACACAACCACAAGACCAACGCTGGCAATGGTGGTGATGGTGATGGTGGCTGTGGTGCAGCCTTCAACCAGTCATCAGTGGTCGAGGATGCGAAGGTTTCCAGACACGATCTTGTTCTCCAAGATGGCGCCGCTGGGGATGTCGATCCGGTCACCCTCGTTTGCAATGATGATCACGGTGCCCTGTGAAGGTGAGGGATAAAGGGAAGGGGAAGGGGAGGAGGCATTAGGGTTGAGCAACACAATGCACGTGGTGGTGTAGGAGACGAGCCTTGCTTGTTGTGGACAAGCACAGGCTGGTCTTGTAACGCAGGCATGCAGAGAGCACAAACTTGTCCTTGCACAACAAGTACATGCACATGCACATGTGCACGTGTGTTGTGGTTGTGGCGTACCCTGAGGGAGACGTTCTTGCCAAAGTGGACGTCGCCAGAGACGGTGAGATGGTCCAGCTCAAGCACATCCGGAATGTCCTCAAACCGCTTCAGGAACTCCTGCGCCATAAAACACATACATACACATACATGTGAGCACTCGCTCCTTGCTGATGGCAGCATTTGCCACGCTTAACCTCTCACCACCATCCACATCACAGACAGCACGACAGCGTGACAGCGTGACAGCGTGACAGCAAGCATGTGTGCGCACCTTGACTTTCTTGAAGTGCTCATCGCCGAGCTTGACGAGCGGCACGTTCTTGAATGTGCGGTCGGGGCTCATGGAGAGGCGCCCGTGGTGCAGGCGATACAGGTTCGACATCACCTGAATGCATATGCAGGGGTGTGGGGGATGGAATGCGGAGCGTGTGCAAGGCGCGTGTGGAAGGTTGAAAGGGCGGTGAATTGTGTGAGGAGTGAGGCTTGGGCACGATGTGATGTGACGCAAGGTCGGCGTGGCTGCAAGGCACGCGCAAACATGTGTTGCAGGCGATGGCTGTGCGCAGGGAGGGAGGAGGGAGAGCACACAACAGCGCACCAGGAGGAGGTCGGATGTCTTCTTGACGGGGAGGAAACGCGAACGCGGCACGTTAATGCCTGTTGGATTGGGACACACACATGTGAACCGCCACGGCGGGTATTGGGCACATGGTGAGCAGACCATGGCGAGCAAAGTGATGAGCAAAGTGATGTGCTAAAAGATGAACAGATGCACGACTGTGGACACATACACACACACATACACATACACATACACATACACATACACATACACATACACATACACACGCACATACACATACACATACACATACACATACACATACACATACACATACACATACACATACACATACACATACACACGCATGCGCATGGCGAAGGACTGTACCGATGGCGTTGTTAAAGTTCTTGATGGCGGCGCCAACGGCCTGCTCGAGCTGAATCACGCCGCGCCCGTCGTCAAGCACCTGCACACACACACACACACATGAAAACACACACGCGCGCACATTTCGGAGGTAAGCATGGAGGTTGCGGCAAGATCAACAACATCTCCATTGTTGCAACGCATGCAACAGCATCACACGATTATCATCAACATCATCATCAATAGCACCAAACAGCCACACCATGAGCGGCATCACCTTCTTGTTTTCGATAATCTCCATGTGCATGTTACCCCGACGCATGAGGCGATCAACAGCACGCAGGTTGATCCACAGATTGTTCGTGTTGAACACACGGAACTTGTGCACGCTCTTGAACTCCTCAAGCTGCAGTGAGAGACGCGCGTGCGCACGCAAAAGGTGACATGGGTGGTGGCGTGAGGTGGAGGGAGTGGGGGCACAGCACGACACTAGTATGCAACAGCGACAACAACAACCACATCAACAACAAGACAACACATGATTGCATTCGAAACTCACGTGGGACTTGGGGACCTGTGCCACCTCAAGGAGGCGAGTTGTTCCCTCGTAGTCGATAAGGGTGCCACCCTGGTGGCGGCGGCGGTGGCGGTAATGGTGGTGAATGAGAATGCGTGGTGGTGGTAAATGGGAATGAGTGGTGGTGGTGGTGAATGGAGTGAGTGAGAAGAACGCTGCAGAAGACAGGAAATGGGAGCAACACAAATTGCATCAAAACACAAATACTCACAAATACACGCGCGCACACACGCGCATACACACACAAATACACACGCGCGCGCATACACACACAAACACACACACACACACACACACACACACACATCACGCACACCTTGACGTCGGCGCGGGTCTTGTCGGTGACCTCCATGACAAACTCGCATTCCGGGTTCTCGGAGACGAGATAGTTGAGGATGGTCGTGTCGACAACAGCGCCGAGATTGTCAATGTTGGACACAAACAGCCACTCCTTGCCCTGCAGTTGGCACAGCACATGTGGGACGAGGGTTGTGTGAGTGGGAAAAATGGATGGCAAGCAAGTGGTGGTGATCAAAGTGGGAAGGGGCAGGGCACAGTCAAAGCAGGTTGAATGAGCTGAACAGAAACCACACATAAACACATACATGCACAAATAAACACTTAAACACATACATACACACAGCAGCAGCAGCACAGGGCCAAGCGTTCTTGCGAACGGACCATGTCGAGCAGCTTTTTGAGCATCCCGGACGAGACGAGAGAGCGGTAGAGGTCGCCGTGGCCAGGGGGGTACCTGCAGCAGTCGAGGCAGCGGTCACGGTGGTCGTGGTGGTGGTCGTGATGTGGTGAGGTGTGTGCGTACATATGGACGAGGAGGAGGGGAGAGTGCGAGTATCTGTCTCCACACAATCATTCGCACACGCACACATGCATGCACAGGCAACCAAAGCGACACGCGTGTGAACACGGACCACTCTGAGCGGTTGGAGGTGTCTGCCGGCAGCGGCTGCAGCGTCTCCTTGAGGATGCGCGGATATTGGCTCTGGCGATGGCAGTGGGGTGTTGGGGGTATGGAGTGAGGAGGAGGGGATGATGAGGAGGGGAAAGCGAGGCACACACGACACACACACACACACACACACACACACACACACACACACACACACACACACACACACACACACACACACACACACACACACACACACACGCGCGCGCGCGCGCGCAAGGGCGCAAGGGCGAACAGCATACCTGGTTAAAGGTGAGGATGTCGCACTTGGTCTTGCCGTACTTGCGCAGGATCTTGCGGGTGTCGCTGTTCGTGTTGAACGAGTTCATGAGCACGAGCGGCACACTCACGCTGTGGGCGGAGTTGAGGTGCTACAGGTGCGGTGGCGTCATGGTGATGGACGCGCAGAAACACGACAGGTGGGGACCAGGCATGCGAATAGTACACATATGTGAGCTGATGTCGTGTAAAGTTGTCTGGACAAGATCCAAGTACAAGAAGTGATGTGGCAGGTGACGCGAGATGTGCACGCCAGCGCTTGCGCTCGCGCATGCACAAGCAGGCAAACACGCCAGCGCGCACGTGCATGTGCAAATTGTAGCGCACCTCAATCTGCTTGACGCAGAGGTCGAGGAATGTTGCCTCGTTGCGGACGGGGATGGCGCTCTTGGGGCCGACGCAGCCCATGGTGGTGCCCAGGCCGCCGTTCAGCTTCAGCACAGCGAGCTTGCTCAGGGACTCGGCGCAGGCAGGGGTGTCGTCGATGCTCGAGTAGTCAATGATCTGCAATGGCGGCGCGAGGAGGGGGGAGGGAGGAGGGTGAGATGACGATGACAAGAGTTGAGGAGAGGGGGGGGGGGTGAACTTGTTTGAAGTGCTGCTGTTTGGGGACAGTGATAGGAATGCTTGGAGCTGCAAGGCGCCAACGAAACAGCACAGGAAGCTACACGTACAAATCATGTGACATGGTATGCAATACAATGCAATGTGTGGTGCGTGTGATGTGACATGTGATGTGTGATGTGCATGTGAGTCAACGCACCGCGCCCTCTGCTGGGGGCTTGATCTTGGACCACTCAATCTTGGAGCCGCGCTCCTCGAGATACTGCTCAAACAGCGCCTTGAACTGGTCGTTGTTCACAATCAACTCCTGCTTCGGTGCGAACGTGATGGCGGTATGGAGGTGGCATCGAGAGACATGGAAGTAGAGAGAGAGAGAGAGAAATGAAGAAGAGGAAGAAAGGAAGAAGGAAGGCAACGAGGAGGAGATAACGCACGTCACGAACAGAACCATGGCGTCGCGGCACACGACGCAGCACATCATGGGGAGCATCACCACAGCACAACAACACAGCGTGAACGCGTGCATGGTGCGTGTGCGTGATGGAGATGTGGGTGCGGGTGGCGATCAAGCAAGGCAACAACGGCGAAGCAAGTGTGCAGGCAATCACAAATGCGCGCGCGTGAGTATGAGTCCAGCCATCACGGCCGCACAGCGGCAGAAACTGATGCCACCGTTGCCAGTGGGGATGGGGCCAGTCTACTCCTTGGTGGACTAGCACCCTGGCGTGTGTGTCTGTCTGTAATGCATGTCTACTGCAGATGCGGCTTCACACACGCATACGCGATGCACACAAACACAAACACACAAACACACACGGGCGCGCGCGACTGCGGCTAGCAAGCTAGTGTACAGGCACACGGCTTCCGAAAGGGCGGCGCGCAAGGTGTTGGCCATCGAGTTGTGCGCGTGGCAGCGCTTGCCTACCTTGGTGGCGCCCTTGATCTTGGCAAGCTCGGCCTCCATCGACTGCACGAGGCTCTCGGGAGTGTCCTGCTTGAAGTCGACCAAGCTGTCCATGCTTGGCGTGCGGTGCATCTTGGTTTCTCTGCGAGTGCAATGCGTGAGTGTGGATGGGAGAGTGTGTTAGGGGCCGCTCATGTGGGTGTGAGGATGCAAGCGAGGTTGCGAGCTTACAAGTAAGGGTGTGAGGATGCAAGTGGGTGTGGGTGCAAGCACGCCATACGCAAACGAGATATGCACCAGCGACACGCAGAGCAGCCTCCAACTTGCCCGGAACTCACTCACTCGCTCATGATTGGCGTTGGATGGAAAGGGAAGGGAAGCGGGGTTCGAAGAGCTTGGCTTATCCGGTCACTGAAGGGAGGTAGACGAGCGAAGTGATGGCGGTGGCGGTGGCAGGGAAATGAATATGTCACACTGAACTCGCGATGAAGAAGAAGCAGATGGTGGTGATGGTGGTGATGGTGGTGATGATAGTGGTCGTGTACGAAGCACACTGGACACAAGGATGTGGTGGTGTTGAAGAGGTGGAGGGGAAGGCGCGGAAATGCGGAACTGCGTGTTCGTTCTTGTGTGTGCTGATGATGTGATGGTGATCAGGTGGATGGTGATGGTGATCAGGTGGATGGTGGTGTGGTGGTGCAATGACGCAACCCGAACACAACGTTCGGCCGCTGTTGTGCTCGTTGTGTTCGTTGAGAACAGCAGCCAGCAACAACGCCGAATCAACAACACGCTTGCTTGAGTAAGGTTGGTTCGTTGGTTGGCTCGGTTTGTTGGTTCGTTCGCCGGCTTGGTTCCCCATTCCCCACCCACCTCAGCCACTCACTACACACTGCTGGCGCTTGAGGTTCCGAACCGACCAACCCACCTCGCCAACCCACCCCACGACCACAACCGTCATCATCATCATCATCATCATCATGCCTCACCTGTTGCTTCGGTTTGTGCGCCTTTGTTTCTTTTGTTTTTTTTTTCTTCTGCTTGCTTGACTTGTTTGATTGCTTGATTGCTTGATGTGTGAGTGCAGTGGATTTGATTGCGTCAGATTCTTTGCATTCCACACAAACAACACACTCGCACGGCCGCGAAGACAATGCATGCACACAATGTACACACACAATGCACACACGTGTGCAGCGTCACGTGTACGCATCATTGCTTCTTCCTCTCCTCCTTCTTTCCCTCCACTCCCTTCTCCTTCTTCTCATCCTCCTCACCATCACCATCATCACCATCACCATCACCATCCCCCTCCTCAGCTTCCTGCTCCTCCTCTCGCCTCTGCCGCAGCACTGCGCCGGCGCCCGGCACATTCAGCGCGCGCACCAGCTGCCGCTCAAGCACGTGCGCCGCCTCGTACTCCCCGTCCTCCTCAGCTGTCGGCTTCTGCAGCGGTTGCAATTGGGTGGTGGTGGTGGGGTGAATGGATGGTGAATGGGTGGTGGATGGGTGGTTGCGGTGAGGAAGGCAAGAACAACAAAGGCTAACTATGTGCGTAGCACAAGGCATACATCCACACATACACACATCCACACACACATACACACATACACACACACCACAATACACACATCCACACACACACACACACAAATCCACAACCACGCACACACAATATGCACCTTGTTGTAAACTGCGGCAAGTTCCTGGAGGGCGAGCTCGTATCTGTCCATGTGTTCGGCAAAGTCGTCGGGGCGCACATCCATGCGATCCACCGTCTTTGCGTCAATCATTCGACGCAGCCGCCGGAACCGCCCAAGCTGAAGAGGTGGTGGTGGTGGTGGTGGTGGTGGTGGTGGTGGTGGTGGTGGTGGTGTGTGTGTGTGTGTGTGTGTGTGTGTGTGTGTGTGTGTGTGTGTGTGTGTGTGTGTGTGTGTGTGTGTGAATGTGTGTGTGCGTGTGTATGCACGTGCACGCAGATTCAGCTCGCAGCGCGCAACTGAACACAAGACATGCTACAAACACACTGGCAAGCACTCACTGACGAACCGCACAACCATACCCAAGCAAACACACGCACGCACACACACACGCACACACACACACACACAACGCACCTGTGGATGTATGTCTTTGGCTTTGAGGGGCAGTCGTAACAGATGACGTTTTCGACGTTTGCGAGATCAATACCGCGGGCCATCGTGTCTGAACACACAAGCACAGATATCTCCCCACGCTCAAACTGCACCCACGTGCACACATGCAAATGGAGCATGAGATGGCGGTTGCGGTGAGTGAGTGAGTGAGTGATACATACACACACACAAATAAACATACGCATGTGCATCCAAGCCGCTCACGGCATCATCCACACACGAACGCACACACACACACAGCATCATCCACACACAACCACATCCACACGCAACCACATCCACACACAACCACATCCACCCCCCCCCCTCTCTCTCTCTCTGTGTTGCGCACCTTCTTGAGGATGCCTGAGCTCTTGCGCGCGTCCTGCTTTGACGAGATTTGCTGCACGCGAACAGCACCAAACAGCTTCAGCAGCGTGTACAGCCTGTAGCCGTCGTGGTGAGCGGTGAGAGCGGTGTCAAGATGATGACAGCAGTGTGTTGGCGATGATGATGTACCGCTTGTGTTACTGACGGCAAACACATGTACGCACGCACACACACACACACACATTGACGCAAACGCATGCACCAACACACACCCCACAGCGCCAGAGCACTGTGATTGCGAGACCTTGTTGTCGTTTCGACAGACGATGCAAAGACGAGAGTTCGGTCCATTTGTAAACTCGACAGCAGATACAGAAGCACCAGCGGCTGCACAGACATGGCACCACGAGTAACGGGGTGAGCAGTGGAATGGGTTCAATTCTTCCGCTGTTTGTTCCTTCATTGTCAAAGGCAGGGGTTTCCAACAGTGCAAGCGTGTGCACACGTGTACGCACACGAGTGTGTTTGTGCAGGTGCACGTGCATTCATGCGTGCACATATGGGTGTAGGCAACTGTCACCTTTTCTGATGCTGAGCAGACGATGGAGTGCTCGTGGAGTTGTGGCGGAATAACCGTGTTCACGCCCTTCTTCCCGCCAACTGCACACACACAAGGAGGGAGAGGACGATGGTGTGAGCAATGAACACTAACACATACACACGCACAAAACACGCACATACGCGCGCACATCACGTGCACACATCACACACCACCACACGCACACACCACACACCACCACATGCACACACCACACACGCAACACCACACACACACACACCACACACACACACCACCGCCTGACCTGTCTGTGTTGCGAGGTACATGCGCGGGAAGCAAAGACGAAGATTTGCGATAATCTGCGGATCGCGAGACAGCGTTGCTGAGAAAAACATCTTCTGCACGTGCACGCCAGGGAAGTTGTGGCTGCGCGCAGTGGTGTGGGGGATATGTGGGATGTGTGTGTGTGTGTGTGAGAGTGTGTGTGTGTGAGTGTGTGTGTGTGTGTGTGTGCGTGTGTGTGTGTGTGTGTGTGTGTGTGTGTGTGTGTGTGTGAGCCAGTTTACACGCGGCTGTCGCAAGCAGGCTATGGTACCACGACACCCTTCAAATTCATTGCAAACAAATACCACACACACGCACACACGCGCAAACGCACACGCAGCGCGCATCAAAGCGTACATTTGCGGGGTGAGGTTTGTTGGGTCTGGGCGCCCACCGGCAAAGAGGCAGTTGTGCAACTTGGAGAGCCACGACTGGTACGATTGCATCAGAAGACGATCAGCCTCGTCCACAACGAGAAACTCCACGTGTTGCAGCGTAAACCCATCTGCTCGCGTCATTGGATGGCAGCGTGCACGTGGATGCCGATGGGTGGTGGTGATGGTGGTGGTGGTGATGATGGTGGTGGTGGTGAGAGGAGGAAACGGAAAAAGCGAGACACGTCAACTGGACAGGGCTTGGTCGTGTTCGACAACGCTGCAGAGCAATGGCTGCTCAGGGTTGAGGCGCTGCTTCTTGGGCACTGACACAGTGGATGACAGTGCAGCAAAGCACACGCTGCAAAGGTGTACATCTACACACATTCACAACACAACACACCACAATCACACAAACACCACAAC
The DNA here is from genome assembly GCF_000188695.1 of Salpingoeca rosetta. NCBI lineage: Eukaryota > Choanoflagellata > Craspedida > Salpingoecidae > Salpingoeca > Salpingoeca rosetta. The sequence goes on along the minus strand of NW_004754918.1, from coordinate 1,288,185 downwards.
ACAACACAATCCTACACACACACCACTGCACAACACAACACAACACACCACAATCACACAAACACCACAACACAACACAATCATACACGCAACACAACACAACACAACTCGCCGAGCTCGCTGCACCTGTGCGATCGATGTGGTCGACGAGACGGCCCGGCGTGGTGATGACAATGTCCACGGCACTCGATCCGTCCAGCCGCGGCTGCAGCAGCTGCTGCTCCTTCCACAGCGCCGTCTGCCCCGCGCACATGGCCACGCGGATGGGCACGGTCGAGTCCGCGTGGATGTTGCGCGAGCACGCCTCGAAGACCGCGTGCACCTGCTGCACAAGCTGCCGCGTCGGCAGCACGACCACCGCCCGAAGCTGCGGCACGACACGCGTGCACAGCCGCTGCAGAATTGGGATCACATACGCAAGCGTCTTGCCGCTGCCAGTCGGTGCGCTTACGCAGATGTCGCCTGCTGGATATGCGCTGTGGCGGGAGCGAAGCATGTCTGGCACAATCACCGCCTGCACGGGGAACAGGCGCGAGAACCCGGCCACTTTCAGCTGCGCCAAAAGTCGCGGGTGCAGCCCCAGCGTCTCCATCGGCAGCAGCTCGTCTGGCTTGATCAACGCATCCACCCGCACAGGGTGGTCCAGCCAGTGCACCAGGCCACCCGTGTTTCGCTGCATCATCGTTTTCTGCTTGCGTGGCTGCCACTCCTGCTCATGACTGCCGCTCTTGCCCTGCTTCTCCTTCTTCTTCTTCTTCTTGTTGTTGTTTTGGTGGTGGTGCTGCTGCTGCTCTTCTTCCGTCTTCTGCTCTGTAGCGTCCTCGGCAGTGGCGGTTGCTGAAGCTGATTTCATTGCCAGCGCTGTCTCATTTGTTGACGTATCCTCTGCCGCCTTGCTCCCCTCCTTCAGCTTATGCTTCTTCTCCTTCTTCTCCTTCTTCTTTTTCTTCTTCTTCATCATCTTCTTGCTGTCGGCCGCCTCGCTCGCCTGCGCAGCACTGCTACCGCCAAGGTCGCTTGCATCCTGCACCTTTGCTTGCTTTGTTGGCTGTTCGCCATCACCAGCGGCCTCGGCCTCTCCATCCACATCTCCATCTGCTGCTCCCTGCCCTGTGTTACTGCCGCTCTTCTTGCTTCTCCTCCTTGCTTTGTCCTTCTCCTTGTCCTCCTTCTTCCGCTTTCCCTCCTTCCTGTTTGCTGCTCGATCCTTTGCGTTCTGCTGCTTCTTCTTCTTTGCTGATTCCCGCACCTCTGCCAGCACTGCGCCTGCAGCAGCCAGCAGCTGCGTGTCATCCTCATCCCCCATCGCGCTCTGTGTGTGTGTGTGTGTGTGTGTGTGTGTGTGTGTGTGTGTGTGTGTGTGTGTGTGTGTGTGTGTGTGTGTGTGTGTGTGTGTGTGTGTGTGTGTGTGTGTGTGTCTGTGTGTGTGTCTGTGTGTGTGTGTCTGTGTGTGTGTGTGTGGCAAGAAGGAGGAAGGAAACACACGTGTGTTGGGGCAAGGTGTGGTGGTAAAGACTGAAATCAGTTCTATCGACTGAAATCAGTCACACAACACCTCAGTGCATTCCCAACACAACAACAACCCAAGAACCAGCCCACACAAGACACATCGTCGCGCCCTCGCTCCGCTTGCTTGCTGCTGGGATGTCGTATGATGAGGACCTGCACACCAACGCGGTGTTTGCCGCCCTCAAGGCATCACATGCACGCCAGTTTGTAGACCCCAAAACTCACGTGAGTGATTTAGTTGTGGGGTGTGGTTTGTGTGTTCATGTGGTTGTTTGTGTCTGCCTGTCGGGCTGTCTGCCTGTCTGTATGTTTGCATCATTATTCCTTTGCGAATGTGTGCTGGTTGTGTCTGTGCTTGATGCCAAGTGTGCGGAACACCATCCGCTTAGAGCATGCTCCCACTCCCTCACTTGCATTGGTTCTTACTTTTGCATCGCCTTGGTTTCCTTGTCTCCTCCTCGCTTTTTTTTTTTTCTTGTGCTACACGAAGGTGTTTGTGCCACGAACAGGGAGCTTTCACATGGACAAGCTGTCAGGGAGAGATTTGGCAGCCCACATACTCCGAGACACGCCCACGCAGACATCTGAAGCAAGCGCCACAACAGCAGAAGGAGCCGCGCGAACACATACCATGCTCTCAAATGACCTCATCTCAGTCCGCGTGGAGGGCAAGCAGCTTCACGTCCTGGACGCCAGTGGCAGAACGAAGCGCACTTGCACCATCCTCTTCGATGAAACCTTCTACACAGATGACGACAAGGCGTTTGTTGTCAACTGCATCGATCAACCCCTCTCTGGATGTGAGTGGATGTCTTGGTCGCTTGAGGTCTTGTTGATAACGTCCAATGCAGCTCCTTCCTCTCTTTCTTGCTTCCTCTCTTTCTTGCTTCCTCTCTTTCTTGCTTGTTTGCTTTCTTGCTTGCTTGCTTGCTTGTTTGTTTGCTTGTTTGCTTGCTTGCTCGCTTGCGCCTTTTGCCCTGCACGTGGTCTGATCTGCTGTATTCATCATGCTCACTCACTCACTCACTCACTCACTCATTCACTCACTCACTCACTCACTCACTCACTCACTCACTCACTCACTCGCTCGCTCACACACACACACAATTGCGCAATGGCATGCGTGTGTTGACAGCGATTGCCACGGTCAAGGCAGCAGCACCACTCAAGTCATACGACGAATGCATCAGCTTACTCGTCGATGTGCCAGGTAATCACAGTGGCCACCACGGACACAGCTGGGGCTAGAAGTTGTTGAAGGCACTGCCCCTGCCACCGCTCCTCCACCCATGTTGGTTGCCTGCTCTTCTTGCTTGCTGACGTGTACTTTGCTGGCGTACGTTGCTCGTGTGCGCTGTATCCGTGCATCAAGGCCGCAAGTTTGGCCCGCGGGCAGAGGCTCGGATGAACGCTGTCTGCACCGCCATCAAGCAAGCCTCCTCCGCCGCAGAGGCCACGGTTGGTTGGATGTGCTGTGTATGTGCGTTTGTACGCGTGCGTGCGTGTGTCTGTGTGTGTTTGTGTGTGTGCCTGTGTGTCTGTGTGTCTGTGTGTCTGTGTGTCTGTGTGTCTGTGTTTGTGTGCGTGTGTGTATATGCCCGTGCCCGTATGCTATTGCACAGCACGTCATTGCGTGCGTTTGTATGTGTGTGTGTGCTCCGCCTTCACCGTGCATTATTGTCCATCGCCAAGCTTCCACATGCATACCGCTCATCCCACGACACAATACCCGCACCCTCCACCTCCAAACTGTACACGTACAACTCATCTCCCTGCTTAGGAGCGCGTGCACGCTGCGTTCTCGGATCTCGTGCGCCTGGCACAGCGCGACTCCGCCCTCCGCAAGCGCTGGCGCCGCAGTCAGCAGGATGCAGCCAACATCAAACTTGCCCTCGAAACGTCCGTCGCCCCGGTGGTGGTGGTGGTGGTGGTGGTGTATTGTGCATGCGTGTGTGTGTGTGTGTGTGTGTGTGCGTTTGTTTGCTTGCTTACTTGCTTGCTTGCTTGCTTGCTTGCTTGATTGATTGATTGATTGATTGATTGCTTGCCTGCTTGCTTGCTTGTTTGCTTGATTGATTGTTTGCTTGCTTGTTTGCTGCTTGCTTGCTTACTTGGCATGACTGCATCAGCTCAACTCACATATGCAAAACACACGCACACACAACGCGTTCATGGCAGCATCTTACTGGCCCGCGTGTATGACCTGATGCTGCCGTTCTTTGCAGAGGAGTGCGCACAACAGGTATGTGTGAGCGTGTATGTGGGCATATCTGTGAGCGTGTATGTGCGCCACACCCACATTTCTCCATCGTCATACACGCGTACGTGCTGCGCTTGCCTCCGCATGTCATATTTTCACTGGCTCACCTTCCCCGAATTGACGCAATACTCTGGTTTGGTCGCGTGTTAGGATATTGTGCTGAACAAGGCCTGCCGCAATTTGGCCACCGCCGAGGTCCGATGGAACAGCAATGCGATACACACACGCACACGCACGCACACACGCACACACGCACGCACATAAAATTTGAAGTAGCTCCTCACTCACCGTCGCCTCTTTCTCTTGCGCGTACATACACGCACACACACCCACACTCACACTCACTCATACATATACATGCAATTCATGTCCACAGCCGTCCCTGCTTGGACTGGCGCCCGAATTCACACGCGCCGCAAACGATGCCGTCAAGGTGCCGAATCAACCAACACCGCTGACACCGCCCCTGCCATGCTATTTAGTGTGTGAGCACCTACCTCGCAACCCATGCGCTCTCTGTCATCAACGGTCACCCAAACACGATCATTCACTACCATCACCCTTTCTTACCCCATGACCTCATCGCCCCCCCCCTTCCCCTCGATCCAACACCATCGATATCACCCTACCCCACCCTCCTCCCCGCCCTTCCATCTCGTCCTGTGCAAGACGCTGCGTGGGGTTGCGGCTGCGCGGACGCCGCTGCAGAAGCTCCAGTCACTGCAGCACGCGGTGCATGTGCTGGTCACCTCGGCCTCACCCTCCACCCCGCTCGCCGCCGACGACCTCGTTACAGCACTCTGTACGCTGATGCTGCTTAGCTCAGCGGCTGCTGGCGTTGGAGGGAGACAGAGAGAGACAGAGAGAGACAGAGAGAGACAGAGAGAGAGTGTGTGTGTGTGTGTGTATGTGTGTGTGTGTGTGTGTGTGTGTGGGTGTGTGGGTGTGTGGGTGTGTGGGTGATTTGGAGTGGTTGGGAAACATATTGGAGCCGTTCGCACGTGAGCTGATACCGCGCCGTTGTTGCCTGCAGGCATTGTCGTGATTCGATCGGAGGTTTCCCACTGGCACGCGTACCTCGCATTCCTCGCAGAGGTGACTCCCGTGTATGTGCGTGTGTGTGCGTGTGCGTGTGCGTGTGTGTTTGTGCTCCTGCTCACGCGTGCGACATTTCGTGCTCTGTTTGTGGCCCACATGTCCTCATCCGAACCACCGCCTGCTGCTGTGCAGATGACGGGGCTGAGCAACACGCTCACGGAAGAGGAGTCCTACTACCTGGTTCGTGGCTGCTGCTGCTGCTGCTGCTGTGGCTGCTGTGGCTGCTGCTTTATGGTCATTGTGACCGCATCAACGGCAGCGCAACTGTGACGTGCAGCTCAGACCCATCCTCACACACACACACACTTTTGCATTGGCGCATGCGCCCACGTACTCCAAACACACACACGCACGCACGCACACACACACACACACACACACACACACACACACACACACACACACACACACACACACACACACACACACACACACACGTGTGCAGACGAGTCTGGAGGCGGCGGTGTCGCACGTGTCGCAAATCGACATTGCCGACGACAAATACTTCACGTGGATCCCAGGCGAAGGTGCACATGAACCGGGGCACGCGTGCCGTTTTGTTGGCGCTGGTGCTGGTGTTGGCGTGCACACATACACGCGCAGGCACACACGTACAATTTCACGCACACACGTACAATTTCACGCACAAACCCATATTCACACCTGCACACACACGCACACACGCACGCACGCACTTACACCTACCACTCACACCACTCATGTGCGCATGTGTCACGCTTGTCCGCTTCCCAGGGGACGCAGCGATTGCGCCGCTGTTCCGGGCGGTGGTGGACGACGACCTCGACGCCGTCAAGCAGCACCTCGCATCCGCAACACCAGCAGCAACAGCAACGGCAACAACAGCAAACGGAACAGCAGCAGCAACAGAAACAGCAGCAACAGAAACAGCAGCAAGCATCAAGGATGCAACACAGGGCCGTGACCATGACGCAACGCCGCGTGACCATGACGCAACAGCACGGCCATCATCATCGTCGTCATCATCATCGCCGTCGTCGTCGTCGTCTGTCAAACGGAGCGAGCGGCTTGGGTCGACCGGGTGCCACCCGCTGTGCACGTGCTACAGGTGCAAACCCGTCAGCGACGTCGCCCTATTGCGCGACGCAGCAGACAGAACGGTGTGTGTCGGTGTGTCGGTGTGTGTGTTTGTAAGCACTGTTTGTGTGTGTGTGTGTGTGTGTGTGTGTGTGTGTGTGTGTGTGTGTGTGTGTGTGTGTGTGTAAGCATGTTAGTGTTTGTCTGTGTTTGTAAGCATGTTTGTCTGTGTTTGTCTGTGTGCGTGTGTGTATCTGCCTGTCTGTTTCTTTGCTTGTTTGTGTGTCTGTGTGCGTGTGTGTGTATCTGTCTGTCTGTTTCTTTGCTTGTTTGTTTGTGTGCATTTTTCTTGTTTGTGCGTACATCTGTACGCTGGGCCAATTTATTTTGTGATAATACCTCACCATGACGGATGTGTGCATGTGTGTGTTTGATGCAGCCGTTGCATATCGCTGCTCTCCTTGGACGTGTGGGCATTCTGGAATTCCTTCTCAAGCGAAGTAAACCAACACACGCACGACACAGGACACACGACGCGCAACACACGCAACACACACATCACACAACACTCACGCGCCTGCAACATGAAGATGGATCTCATTTCTTACCTTGGTTTCACCATCTCATGTCCTTTGTTGTGTCCGCTCACGTCCCCTGCTCGTGTGCACATGTGCTCGTGCGCGGTGTGACAGGTGCAACGGCAGAGGTGTTTGACAACAAGAACGCAACCCCCCTCCACTTTGTGAGTTTTGATCGCAACGCCCTCTCTGTGATGTGGTGGATTACCCTGAATGCGTTGCACACGCAAGTGACATGATCACAACCGCTGCCGCTGCCATCATAACGTAACCACCATCGCCGTTGCGACCTCGCATATCTGCTGCAACGACAGGCGTGTGCGCGCAACAAGACAACGGCTGCTCTCCTCCTCCTGGAAACAGCGAGCGTCAACCTCACAGGTCCGTCCTGCCCGTGACCGTCTGTTTGCCTTGTTTGTTTTGTGTTTGTTGATTAGTTTGTGTTTGTGTTTGTGTTTGTGTGTGTGTGTGTGTGTTTGTGTGTGTGTGTGTGTGTGTGTGTATGTGTGTGTGTGTGTGTGCGTTGTTTGCGATCGTGTGTTAATTTTTGTTTGTGTACGTGAGTGTGTGTGTGTGTATGTATGTGTGCGTATACTTCCTCGCCCCCATATGCGTGTGCACGCCTTCATCTTTGCATCCTCCGCCCCATCTCACCTGCGCCGTACGTTCTGTGTGCATGATGTTCACCGCCAGACCGCCAGGGCAACACTCCGCTCCACATCTGCGCAGACAGAGGCCACGTCCAGACAGCAAAGGTTGGTTTGGCATCACGTCAAGAATGTGAACAAATGTGCCAGAAAGAGCGAGAGAGGGTGTGTGTGTGTGTGTGTGTGTGTGTGTGTGTGTGTGTGTGTGTGTGTTTGCACAGGCAGTGTCATGCACCTCGCTCGTATCCTTCCTACCTTTCCTTTACCACCACCACCACCACCATCATCATCATCATCATCGTCGTCGTCGTCGTCGTCGTCGTCGTCGTCATCACCGTTGTGCAGGCGCTTGTGATGAGCAGCAACCCGCGGTTGAATGCGCGCAACAGCGTCGGGGACACACCGCTGCACATGGCTGCACACTGGGGATATGAGGAGCTCGCTGCGCTGCTGCTGCAATTCTCTGCGGATGTAAACACGCTCGACCGCCAGGGCAGGGCTCCCATCAACATGGCCCACTCAAAGGTGCGCCAGAATCTGGTCTGCAGCCTCCTTCATGGTCGTATGCTGCTCCCATGCACTCGTGGTTCTGTATGCGCAGGACTCCCCCCCCCCCCCTCTCTCACCGCTGGTGCTGCAACCACCCGTCACGCCCACCGCATCACTCGATCGCGGCTGTTGACGCCCTTGCTAACCCCCCCCCCCTCTTCTTCCCCATGTCCACACCGTCCCTTCACCACCCCTCACCACACCCCATGTCAACCCTTTCTTGTACAACAACAACAACCCCACCCTCCCAACCGCCCATCTCAGGGTGTTCGACGGCTGCTTGATCGGCACCGCGGTGCATCGACGCCGACCGTGGCCACGGGCCCACCCCTCGCCAGCCCTGCTGCAGCACCACGCACGCGCACGCGCACACGCCACCAGCACCAGCAGGGGCAGCAGGGACGAGTGAGGACTCGTGGTAGTGGCAGCGACAGCGGTGGCCGGGGAGTGCCCACAGCAACGACGACAACGACGACGACGACGACGACGGCGTCGATATCAACAGCGTCAACCATATCTGGTGGGAGCGCGCGTGTGTCCGTGCACCGCGATGAGGAAGACGAGGAAGGGGCTGATGCTGGCGCGCAGTCTGACACGTTTGAGGACGATGCGAGCGACGTGAGGTGGATGAGGAGCAGCAACACTGGCACCACCACCAGCAGCGGCGGCGGTGGCGGTACAGATGGTGGCGGTGGTGGATTGCTGTCTCGAGCGAGGCCTGGTCGAGGCTCCGGCTCACGGCGGCACAGCGGCAGCAGCGAACACGGCAGCACTGGCAGCGGTGGCAACGGTGGTGGAGGAGGTGGAGGTGGTGGTGTGTTTGTGAGTGGACAGCCACTTAGTCGCACCAACTCCATGCACGCGTCCATGGAGCACTTGTTAGCGGACGACAAAGAGCGGTGGCTGGATCTTGTCTTTGAGGCGATTGAGGAGGGCGAGGTTGAACTGGTCAAATACCGCCTTCGTCTCGGCCCAGACGAGCACAACCCTTATGCCCAGGACAAGTGCCACCCGCTCTGTCAGGTGTGTGTGTGTGTGTGTGTGTGTGTGTGTGTGTGTGTGTGTGTGTGTGTGTGTGTGTGAAAATGAGTGCTTTCAACCTCACCCTCAGCGCCGTTGTTGCCACCATCTCCAGTGTGAGCGTTGTTCGCGCATGATCCGCGCACCGCCCGGCTCCCACATCACCATCAACAGCCAGAACACAGACGTGCGTCGCAGCATTTTCTGTATCTTGTGTGTGTGTGTGTGTTTCATGTGCAATTAATTGCCTGCTCGCGTTTGTGGAATAATGTGCCTGACACGGGCTCATTCACGCCGCGGATACGCTCAATTCTCGTGCTCACTGACACCAACCCACCATGCTTTTCGTTCATGCACACACGCCCATCTTGCAAACCACTACTGCAGGGCTTCACGCCGCTTCTGGTGGCTGCGCGCTACGGGCAGACGGCGGTGGTGCGAGCGCTGCTCGACTATGGCGCCGCCGTGGACGCCCGCGTCAACAACGGCCTCAGTGCACTGCACTTTGCCTGCCAGTACGACCACCGCGAGATTGCGGGCCTGCTGTTGCATGCAGGCATGAATGCCAACGTGCACCGAGGCGAAGCAGGCGCAACACCGCTGCACCTCGCAGCGACAAACGGGCACACGGCGTGTGTGCGCATCCTGCTTGATGCCGGCGCGGACGTGAATGCGCTTGATGAGAAGGGCAACACCCCTCTGCACGCTGCGTGTCGCTGGGGCCACCGCAATGCGGTTGAAATGCTTCTTCGCGCAGGCGCCGACCCAGCCGTCAACAACACAGCTGGCAAAGCCCCAGCACAGGTCTGTGTATATGTGTGTCTGTCTATCTGTCGGTCGGTCTGTGTGTGTGTGTGTGTGTGTGTGTGTGTGTGTGTGTGTGTGTGTGTGTGTGTGCCTGCGTGTGCGTGTGTCTGTGTGTGTGTGTGTGTGTGAATGTATCGTCATGATATGTACGATTGCAGCATCAGCATCCGTATCAGACCTCGCTGCCTTCTTCCCTACTGATCACCAACCCTCCTCCCCCTCATCTGCGCACAGGAATCTCGAAGCGAGGCGTTGCAAGCGTTGCTGCAGAGAACAGAAGACTTTCAAAACTCAGACGGACAGTGCGTTCGCGCTTGTGTGTGCGTGTGCAAGAGAGTCTAACGTTAGCATCTAAACCAGACATCTTGATGAGTATGTTCAGCATCCGTATCAGACCTCGCTGCCTTCTTCCCTACTGATCACCAACCCTCCTCCCCCTCATCTGCGCACAGGAATCTCGAAGCGAGGCGTTGCAAGCGTTGCTGCAGAGAGCAGAGGACTTTCAAAACCCAGACGGTCAGTGCGTTCGCGCTTGTGTGTGTGTGTGTGTGTGTGTGTGTGTGTGTGTGTGTGTGTGTCGTGTGTGTGTGTGCGTGCGTGTGTGTGTGTCTGTGTGTGTGTGTGTGTGTGTGTGTGTGTGTGCGTGTTCGTGTTGTGTATCTCTCACGGTTGCATGCCACGCTGTGCACTTGGCACAACAGCAATACAAATCTCCGGGCTCCCACCACACCTCTCGGATCTTGAAGGGACATACGACAGGGTGTGTTTGCAAGTGTGTGCGAATGTGCGTATGCAAATGTGTGTGTGTGTGTGAATGTGTGCGTGTGCACGCGCGTGTACGGGTTCTGTGTCATTCATTTGCCTGGCACCAAGTTTCACTCCGTTGTACACCCTGCGCACGTGTGCTGGTGTGGCTTTCCAACGGCACAGAAGGGCCAGTTGATGGGCGAGATGGTGACAGTGGTGGGGGACCCGGTGTCGTTCCCCGTATTCAAACTTCGCCGCGCCGACCGCACAGCAACTGCCACGGACACCACCACGGACACCACCACGGACACCACCACCACCACCACGGACAGCAGCAGTAAAGAGGGTGCCGGTGATGGGTTCGTGGTGCCAACTGGAGCCCTCGGTGGTGACAACAGCGCCAGGGCTGATGGTAATGGTGATGGTGATGGTGGTGGTGGTGGTGGTGGCGGCGGCGAAGACCACGCCGATGCCGACACGACCATCACGGAGGACGAACAAGCAGCAGAGGAGGAAACAGCGAGGAGCGATGAAGCCAAGAATGATGAGCGTGCAGAAACCGCTGATGCTGATGGTGGTGAAGGAGCCACACAGGCACACGAGGACGGGGATGAAGAAGGGGGAGAGGATGAGGGAGAGGATGGGGATGACGTGTTTTTGTATTATCATGCACCGACGCAGTCGTGGTGCCTTGGGCGACGGCTTGGGTCACCGACACCGCTGCTGTTCAACCGAGACCCTGTCCCTCACCCGATTCGCCTCTCATCAAAGGCATGGACCCTCTGCAAACACGAGAGCAACGACGACGACGCTACTGCAAGTGACACAAGCATGCCACCAACAACAAGCCCCGTCCATGTCACACTTGAACCCGCCACACCTCCACAAACTGCCACTGCCAGCGACTGATGTGAGTCGATGTGTTGCGTTCTGGACATGCGGTGCTTGAAGGTCTTCAATGCAATACACATGATTGCGTGTGCCTTTTCTTTCTTCGTTTCTGCGTTTGATGAGACATGACGCAATTCAGTTGTTTGTGTGGTTTTTGCTGACATTTGCAAGCAAGAGTGCAGCGGACGTTGTGGGATTTGAGTGAGCAATGCCTGTATGCATTGTTGCTTCTGGTCTCGTCATTCAACCGTCGCACCTCTCCGTCGTTGCCACTGTGAACGAGGAGAGATCAAGAAACCAAACCAAACCAGGCCAAGCGATCAAGAGCGTAGGAGAAGAGAGCGGAGTGACAGCCACACAGTACCCAGCATCCAGTGCGCACAGCGATCGTCACCATGACGGGACTTGGTCAGTGCTATGTGTGTGTGTGTGTGTGTGTGTGTGTGTGTGTGTGTGTGTGTGTGTGTGTGTGTGTGTGTGTGTGTGAGGTGTGTGTGTGTGTGTGTGTGTGTGTGTGTGTGTGTGTGTCTGGATGATCGGTCCGTTGTTCGATCTGTCTCTCTCGATCTCTCAATCTCTCTCGCGCGCGCTTCACGATGCTTGAGCGGGTTGGTTCCTGCTCTGTTGCCTGTTCACGTTCGCATGCGCGCGTGCATTGGTTATCCCTCGTGTATCTCACGCACGATGACACGGTGGTACTACTATGTGTGTGATGGATGCTGCATGTTTGTTGCGGCTAGCCACTGGTGCCATTCGCCGCGTGATGGCGGCCAACCGCGGTGAGATTGCCATCCGCATCTTCCGCGCCGCCACGGAGCTGAACATGGAGACTGTCGCCATCTACAGCAAGGAAGACATCCGGTGGGTGTTTGGGGGGGGGGGGTCTGTGCGGGTGTGGGCGTGGGCGTGGGCGTGGGCGTGGGCGTGGGCGTGTCTGTGTATGTGTCTGTCTGTCAGTGTGTCTCTGTTGGTGTGTCTGCCTGTCTGTCTATCTTGTCTGTGTATGTCTGTCTGCATGTCGATCGGTCTGTCTGCCCGTACTCAAGCCACCGTCCTTCCCACCTCCCCCCCCCCCCACACACACACACACGCTCAGATCTGTTCACCGTTACAAGGCTGATGAATCGTACATGTTGAGCCCCGACAAGGGCCCCGTTGCCGCCTACCTCGCTGTCGACGACGTTGTCCGCATCGCCAAAGAGCAAAAGGTGTGTGTCTGTGTCTGTGTCTGTGTCTGTGTGTTTGCCACAAACAACGCGTCTGAAGCCAAGTGCCATACATGCCCTCAATCTAAACGCCAGTGACAACCAACTACACACGCATACACTCGCTCACTCACTCCCTCACTCACTCACTCACTCACTCACGCATACACTCACTCACGCATACACTCACTCACTCACGCACTCACGCATACACTCACTCGCTCACTCACTCACTGAAACCAGGTTGATGCAATCCACCCCGGTTATGGTTTTCTGTCTGAGAGCGTGCACCTTGCCACGGCTTGCGAGCACGCTGGTATCCGCTTCGTTGGCCCCACCTCCAAGCAGCTGCAGGCACTTGGCGACAAGACGCAGGCGCGCGCGGCCGCAATCAATGCCGGTCTTCCCGTCGTCGGTGGCAGCCCGCCCCTCAACTCGCTCGAGGACGCACACGCTTTTCTCGAAGGTGCGCACCTGTGCAAGTGTTGCGAATCGACAGCTGACTTGTCACTGTGTGCGTGCATGCGCATGTGTGTGATCCTGCGAGATTGTATGCTCTCTGTATGCTGTGCCCCGCCAGCTCGCAGGTGTTGACAAAAGGCAGCAAAGCATCCCAACAATGTGAGACAATCAAAGCAGTCGCTCACACCACACGCCACCACACCACTGCCCACACCTCAGGTCCTGAAGGTTTTGGCTACCCCGTGATCATCAAGGCTGCCATGGGCGGTGGTGGTCGCGGTATCCGCATTGCCCGCAACAAGGAGGAGTTCAACCAGAACTTTGAGCGCTGCAGATCAGAGGCCCTTGTACGAATTGGACGTGTGTGTGGGTGTGGGTGTGTTTGTTTTTTGTGCCTGTGTGTGCTAGTTTGCTTGTGTGTGTGGGTGTGCTAGTTTGCTTGTGTGTGGGTGTGTGTTTGTGTGTGTGCGTGTGTGTATTTATTTTGCGTGCCTGTGTGTGTGTGTGTGTGTGTGTGTGTGTGTGTGTGTGTGTGTGTGTGTGTGTGTGTGTGTGTGTGTGTGTGTGTA
>NW_004754918.1:1268637-1274533 GCF_000188695.1 Salpingoeca rosetta | reverse complement strand
TGTGGTCAACAACACTCGCCGCGATCTATATCCGCCCTCACCCCCTTGCACGCGCATCCCATATATGTTTTCAGGTGGTTGAGATTGCCCCTGCCCCGCACCTGCCCTCCGATGTTCGCCAGCAGCTCTGCCAGGTTTGTCTCATGTGTTATTGTGACTGTGTGTGTGTGTGTGTGTGTGTGTGTGTGCTGCGAATTGCAGCAAGCGCACCTCGCCTGTGGCCATCCCTCACCCCTGCTCGTCTCTTCCCTCCTCCCCCTCCCGCCCTCAGGATGCTGTTGCGATTGGCCGCTCTCTCAACTACCGCAACGCCGGCACCGTCGAGTTCCTCGTCGACACATCCGATGGCCGGTGAGCTGATACGGTGTTGTGGTGTTGAGGGTGGAGATGTTGGCGTGGTGTTGATGGTGTGGGTGCTGCGTGCATGCACTGGTGTTGATGGTGTGGGTGTTGCGTGCATGCACTCGTTTATGTTTCTATTGTTGCTTTGTCAATCATGTTCTCTATTGGTGTTTATTGTTGTTTGGACAAACACCACCGCGCCTGCCCCAACGCTCACCCCAATTACCCAACGTACGCAATGTGGTGCAGTCATTACTTCATGGAGGTGAACCCGCGCATCCAAGTCGAACACACCGTCACGGAGATGGTGAGCTGTCGTGGCCATGACACGTTTGAAGAGAGAGGATGCGTTGTCGTGCTTGTAGCGTGCTGGTCCGCTTCATTCCCCCCCCCCCAAAAAAAAAAAACACGCACACACACGCACACACCTCGCTCACACTTCCTCCATCCTCCCTTTCCTTCTCCTGCCTCTCTTCCTCTCCCTCTACCCGTTCCTCCCCTTTCGTGTCCCCACCAGGTGACTGGCATTGACCTTGTGCAATCACAGCTGATGATTGCTGGCGGCGCGACGCTGCAAGATCTCGAGCTCAAGCAGGACACAATCGCCACTCGTGGATACAGCATCCAGGCGCGCATCACCACGGAGGACCCGCTCAACGACTTTGCCCCCGATACAGGTGCACATGGACGGAGTGGAAGCTTGCGTGTGTTTGCGAAGAGAGAGAGGAGAGAGAGAGAGAGAGAGAGAGAGAGAGAGAGAGAGAGAGAGAGAGAGAGGAGAGAGGGAGGGGTTGAGAGAGAAGTTGGTGTTTTCTGTTGGAAAGAGGGTACCAGTGGCAGGTGTCAAGCTACCCGCGCATAGAGCATGAATTCTTGCCGCAACACTATTCACTCCTCACCACCAATCACCAATCACCAATCACCACCACGACCCACCCCCTCCCTTTACTGTGCAGGTCGCATCCAGACGTGGAGGCCCGCTGTTGGGTTCGGCATTCGCCTTGATGGCGGCACACTGCATGACGGCGCCGAGGTCCTCCCCTTCTACGACAGCATGCTCATCAAGGTGCGCAGTGATGTGCTTTGGTGGTGTGCACTCCTGCAATGTGTCATTGAACCTGACTGCATCTCGTTGTGGTTGCATTTTTATCACACAAGTCGCTCACGCTGCACACCATGCGACTTGATCCTTCTCGCCGCACCTTTCCACTCTCCCCTAACCACACGCGCACACACACACACGCGCGCGCACACACACACACACACGCACACACGTACAGGTGACGAGCCACGCCATGAAGTACGAGGATGCCGTGCACAAGCTGTCCCGCGCACTGATTGAGAGCCGCATCCGCGGTGTGCGCACGAACGTTCCCTTTATCCTGAATGTGCTGCGGCACCCGACCTTCCTTGGCGGCGGTGTCACCACCCGCTTCATCGAGGAGCACCCGGAGCTCATGGAGTTCCCAGAGCGCCAGAACCGCGCCGGCAAGGTGAGGGGTGGGTGTGCGTGCCTGTGTGTGTGTGTCTGTGTCTGTGTCTGTGTCTGTGTGTCTGTGTGTGGGTGTGTATCTGTGGGTGTATCTGTGTGTCTGTGTCTGTTCCCCCCCCCCCTGAACGTCAGTTGTTCATGTCTTTGCCTCTTTTTCACTCTCATCTGTCTTCTGCCTAACATCCAATGTCCCATCCACCCACTTCCTTCCGCTTCCTTCCTGTTTCACCTGCCGCCAGCTGCTGAACTACCTGGGCGATCTTGTTGTCAACGGCCGTTCGGTTGTTGGGGCAACAGGCCCAGACCCGGAGCCTGTGGAGATTATCATGCCCTCTACCCACTACGAACGCCCATGCGAGGAAGGCTTCAGGAACATTCTCACGCGCGACGGCCCAAAGGCGTTTGCAAAGGTGTGTGCGTGCGTGTGCGTGGGCGTGTGCGTGTGCGTGGGCGTTGATTCGAGCAATCACTTTTGGGCAGCTGTTCTGACACGAAGTGCTGTTGTCAACGACACCCGCCTTATGTTTCTGTGCTTGCGTTGTACCAAGGCTGTTCGGGAGCACCGCGGCCATTTGCTGATGGACACAACGTGGCGTGACGCGCACCAGTCACTGCTCGCCACCCGACTCCGCACAAAGGACATCCTCACCATCGCCCCCGCCACATCACACATCCTCAAGGGTCAGTCTCGCGGTTGTGTTGGTTTGGTGTGTGTGTGTGTTGTGTGTGTGTGTGTTGTGTGGGGTGAACATGGGGATGGGGGGGTGACAGACGGACAGATAAACACAGTCAGAAGAGTCAGATCGCGTGCGTTCCTACGCCACCCGAAGTTTGTAGGTGTAGCCTTCCACCGCGCTTCCGTTCTTCAACGACACTCCTCACCACTCATGCTCTATCTCCTTCCCACACTGGCAGGCCTGTACTCGATTGAGAACTGGGGTGGCGCGACCTTCGACGTGGCCATGCGTTTCCTGCACGAGTGCCCTTGGGAGCGCCTTGAGCAGATGCGTGAGCTCGTTCCAAACATCCCCTTCCAGATGCTGCTTCGTGGCGCAAACGCCGTTGGCTACAAGGCGTACCCGGACAACGTCATCTACGAGTTCTGCCGCACGGCTCACAAGTACGGCATGGACGTGTTCCGCGTGTTTGATTCGCTCAACGACATGGAGAACCTGCGGGTTGGCATTGACGCTGCCGGAAGCGCCGGCGGTGTTGTTGAAGGCACCCTCTGCTACACAGGTGCGTTCATTGGCCCTGTTGTTTGTTGTTGTTGTTGTTGTTGTTGTTGAGGTTGTTGTTGAGGTTGTTGTTGTTGTTGTTGTTGTTGAGGTTGTTGTTGTTGTTGTTGAGGTTGTTGTTGTTGTTGTTGTTGTTGTTGTTGTTGTTGCTGTTGTTGTTTGTTGTTGTTGGCTGCGCTGAACTCGAAAGGCTGCCGGTGTGCATGCCTTAGTGTGTTGACGTGCTTTACCTTTCACATGTGCTGTGCCCTCACCTCTGCTACCCTGCTCCTCTTCCCCAACGCACACACACACACACACACACAAACCATTCCTCACTACCTTCGCCCTCTACTCTCCTCTCCCCCTCCTCCTCCTCCTCCTTTCCCCCCTCGTATTGCCCAGGCGACCTGACCAACCCTGCCAAAACCAAGTACACGCTCGACTACTACCTGAAACTCGCCGAGGAGCTTGTCAACCTCGGCTCGCACGTGCTCTGCATCAAGGACATGGCTGGTGTGCTGAAGCCTGACGCGGCAACGCAGCTCGTCTCTGCGCTGCGCAGCGAACACCCTGATGTCCCGATTCACGTGCACACACACGACACCTCTGGCCTGAGCGCGTTTTCCATGATTGCCGCTCTCAACGCGGGTGCTGACGTCGTCGACGCAGCAACAGACAGGTGGGTGGGTGGGTGTGTCTGTGGGCGCGTGTGTGTGTCTGTCTGTCTGTCTGTCTGTCTGTCTGTCTGTCTATGTGTCTGTGACAGTGTGTAGGTACATGTCAGCTTTTGTTTTTCACTTGATACTCATCAAGTCAGTTGTTTGTTGTGTTTGGATGTGTATATGCGTGTGCTTACGTGTGTACAGCATGTCTGGGATGACGTCGCAGCCGAGCATGGGCGCCATCGTGAGCCACTTCATGCGCGGGTCGGAGTCGCTCTGCGGCATCAACCCAGTCGAGCTCAACGAACTCAACGAGTACTGGGAGAGCACACGCCTCCTCTATTCCCCGTTCGGTACGTGTATGTTTGTCTGTATGTGTGTATGTTTGTCTGTATGTCTGTGTGTTCGCTTTGCTCATCACCTGGCGTTTGTCTTGCCAGTCACTTGCGTGGATGCACTTGTTCTCTTCCTCAGCCTCACACACACACACCCTTCCCTTTGCCACAACTCCATCTCAACTTCTTCCACCACAACCACCACCACCCTCCTCCTCCTCCTCCTCCGCCTCCGTATCTTTAGAGTCTGGCCAGAAGAGCGGCAGTGCGGATGTGTTTGTGCATGAGATTCCTGGCGGGCAGTACACCAACCTCTTCTTCCAGGCGACGTCGCTCGGGCTCTCGTCCCAGTGGCGTTCCATCAAGCACGCGTACGCTGCAGCAAACCGCATCTGCGGCGACATTGTCAAGGTGCTGACGCTGGTGGTGGTGATGATGATGAGGGTGTGGGGAGGAGGAGGATGTGTTGGGTGTTTCCATCGGTCACGTTTGAGTCTGCGCGCGTCAACAGATGCGATTCAGACGCAATTCGCACTCATCCAACACTCACACACGCACACGCACCTACACGCACGCACACACGCACACACAATGCAGGTGACGCCGAGCTCGAAGGTTGTTGGCGACTTGGCGCAGTTTATGGTGCAGAACCACTTGACTGAGCAGAACGTGTACGACCGGGCAGAGACACTCAACTTCCCCACGAGTGTGGTGGAGTACTTCCAAGGATACCTTGGCACGCCGCCAGGCGGCCTCCCCGAACCGCTTCGCACGCGCATCGTCAAGGACAAGCCACTCATCACCGTACGTGTGTGTAAATGTGTCTGTGTGGTGTGTGTGTGTGTGTGTGTATCTGTGTGTCTGTGTGTGTGTGTGTGTATCTGTGTGTCTGTGTGTGTGTGTGTGTGTGTGTGTGTGTGCATCTGTATCTGTGTGTCTGTGTCTGTGTCTGTGTGTGTGTTGGTGCTTCCAAGCAAGCTTGCATCATCAACCCCATTTCTGTTTCACTCTACCTCCTCTTCCCACCCTACGCTACCTCACCCCCATCCCCCCCCCCCGCGTCTCAATTGTTCAGGGCCGACCTGGTGCGACGATGGAGCCGCTTGATCTTGAAGCGCTGCGCCTCGACCTCCACGCCAAGTTCAGCCCCGAGGGTGTCAAGAAGAACCCGGCCCTCGCAAGCAAGTACATTACCGACAAGGACCTCATGAGCGCAGCCATGTACCCCAAGGTGACGCGCAGAGTGGGGAGAACGGGGGAGGGGTGGGTGGATGGGTGTGTGTGGGTGTGTGGGTGTGTGTGTGTGTGTGTGTGTGTGTATTCCTCCGTCCGTCCGTCTGTCTGTCTGGGATGGGATGGGATGGGATGGGATGCTTTGGTGGTCATGTAGCGAACACGTTGTCTCCTTTCTTTGTGCGAACTGCAGGAGTATGAGGACTACCGCAAGTTCAAGGAGCAGTTTGGAGACGTGTCGAAACTGCCCACGCGCGAGTTTATTGCCCCGATGCAGCCGGGACAGGAGGTCACCGTGGACCTGCAAAAGGGTGCGAGCAGGCGGCGGTGGTGGAAGTTAGGGATGGGGAAGTTTTGTGTTTGGAGTGAGGTTGTGTCGGGTGTGTGTGTGTGTGTGTGTGTGGGGGCGTGGGTTCGTGGCTTAGAGTATGTATTCTTGTACTCTCTTTTTTTGTTTTCATTTTTTTGCTTTTTTTCTTGGGTGATGGTTCATTTTTTTTTTTTTTTTTTTTTTTTCTCTTTCTTTTTTTCTTTTTTATTTTTTTTTTTTTTTGCTAATATTCTATTAGCCCCCTATACCCCCTACCCTTCTTTTTTTTTTTTTCTTCCCGC
>NW_004754918.1:1264829-1268537 GCF_000188695.1 Salpingoeca rosetta | reverse complement strand
TGAGTTTGTGTCGGTTGTGTGTGTGTGTGTGTGTGTGGGTGTGTGGGTGGTGTGGGTGTGTGTGTGTGTGTGTGTGTGTGGGTGGGTGGGTGCGTGCGTGTGCGTGTGCGTGTGGGTGTGTGAGTGTGTCTTCGTGGCTTGCCCCCCCCCCTCTCCTGGCTGTGCGCCTGACGGTGTCTGTGTCAGACTTTTCATGCTCGTACGCGACACCGCCCCGACCTCCCTCACGCCCTTCTCCTCACATCTCCCTTTCACACGCTATGTCGCCCACATGTGACAGGCAAGACTGTGCTGATTAAGTATCTGGCTGACGGTCCCGTGGACAAAGAGAAGAACGAGAAGCAGGTCTTCTTCGACGTCAACGGCGTTCCCCGCGCAGTTTCCATCAAGTCAAAGGTGCGTTTTGTTGGTCGTCATGTGGTGGTGCAGCTGGGCGCCAGTGCCACGGAGAGGGTGTGATGGTTGCCTGCAGGCAGAACCATTCAGCCGTGCAACGCGTCGCTGACACGCATCAACACGTGCCATGCATTTCTGTTTGCGTCCCGATGACAGGCGTCTGGTCCCGTGAAGGAGGCGAAAAAGGCAGACCCGGGCAACAAGGGATCCCTCGGTGCGTCGCGTGTGTGTGTGTGTGTGTGTGTGTGTGTGTGTGTGTGTGTGTGTGTGTGTGTGTGTGTGTGTGTTCATTTGACGCCAGTTTGTTGTGGTCGCGTCGCTGTCTGATAACCTCATCCTTCCCTCACACCCTCACACAAACACACACTCATGCCATCACACTCTCACTCACACGCTTGTGCACAATTGTTGCCTTCAGGTGCGCCCATGCCTGGCGCTGTGGTTGAGGTACATGTTGGTGTTGGCGATAAGGTGAAGGCGAACCAGTCGCTTGTTGTCCTCAACGCCATGAAGATGGAGACCGTCGTCGCAGCGCCATTCGCAGGTCTGTTGTTTGGCAAGGGTGTTGCCTTGTGTGTCTTGTGTGTGTGTGTGTGTGTGTGTGTGTGTGTGTCTATGCCTGTGGGTGTGTGTGGGTGTCTATGCCTGTGTGTGTGTGTGTGTGTGTGTTGGCTTTGCACTTCACTCTTTCTGGTTATTGTTGCTCACAAACACCACACACCACACACCACCGTAGGCGTTGTCACGGCTGTTGAGGTTTCCCAGGGCGACACCATCTCTGGTGGTGATCTGCTGCTGGAGATCCAGCCCGAGTAAACCCCAACGCGCGGTCCTCACCGCCGCTGCTGCTGCTGACACGATCCACCCTTTGGTTCTTGTGGGTCGTCTGCTGATGTGATTTTGTTGTCGCTGCCGTTGTGTGTGTGTGTGTATGTGTGTGTGTGTGTTGCTGTTTGTGTCGATGCGATGCCATGTGGGTGGAAGGGCGCTTCGTCGTGTACGGAAGCGAAATGCCCTGCTCTTGTTGTTGTCTTGGCAAAGATGCGGTTGCGTCTGCATAAACACATGCACAGCAGTTTTGGTACAGGTTTCCCGCCAATCGCACGCTTCATGCATGTGTGTATGTCTGTCTGTCTGTGTGAAGGAATTGATGGTCGATTCGCTAGCACATTTGGCTGCACTGGCTGCCGTGCACCCACCACTGCCTTGAGACAACCGCAGGTTGAAAGTCTCGACAGAGTTTCCCGCTTCATTGTGTGTGGTACGATTGATTGGGGTGGTGGTTGTGTGCGATGGGTTGGGGGGGGGGTGTTGCAGTGCATTCGGGTGTCATGTTGATATTGTTGTTGGAACTCAAGGAAGCGTGAATGGTGTCAGGGTGTTGGGGTGTCATGTTGATATTGTTGTTGGAACTCAAGGAAGCGTGAATGGTGTCAGGGTGTCGGGGTGAATGACGGCAGCATTGACAAAACGGAGATGAAGAATCAACAGGGATTGGTTGAATGGAGAGCGGAAGAACGGAAGGGTTGCAGAAAGTATGACAAGGAAGAACACACGCGCGCGCACATGCGCACACACACGCACTGCACACACCCGCACACACACACACACCACACAAAGATCAGCATCCCGGATCGATGAGGAGGACCGACTCAGAGTCAAATGGAATGCTGTAGATGAGACCATTTGGAGCGAGTACACCACTTATCCATTCGAAAGACCCAGAAAGATCGCTTATGGTTGTGGTGTCGCTGGTGTTGGTGGTTGGATCGAAGATGAAAACAGATGAAGAGTTGTATGGGACGCCGACGATGTTGCCGTTGGGTGCGAGCACGCCGTTAATCCACTGGAAAACCCCCGGTCCACTTGCAACAACGAGCTCGTTGGTGGCGTTTGTGGCGGGGTCGATGACGAGCGTCGTTCCGGAGGGAGATGGCAAAGTGTAAATGAGACCATTGCTCGCAAGTACGCCGTCATACCACTTGAAATCTCCGCCAAGACGCCGAATCGTCGTGACGTTCATCGCGAAGGACTCGGGATTGATGATGAGCACGGAGGAAGACAAGAAGGGGATGCAGTAGATGAGGCCGTTGTCCGCCTGCACGCCGCTGGACCACTTGTGCACTTGGCTCGACAGCCCGGACAGCGTCGTGATGTCTGCTGTGTTGGTCTCAGGATCAATGATCAGCACAGACGTGGCAGAGAATGGGATGCCGAAGATAAGGCCGTTGCTGGCCGCCACGGCGCCCCACCACTTGAAGCTACCAGTACCAAGAGAGTCAATGCTTGTAGTGTCAGTGATGTTGGTGTCTGGGTCGACGATGAGCATCGTCTCCCGGTCTGAAGGGACCATGAAAATGCGACCGTCGCGTGCCGACACAGCATCGGACCACTTGCGGTCGTCCGTTTCCCAGTCCGGCAATTGTGGTCGCATCAACGGTGTTGGTGCCCGGGTCGATGATGAGCACGGAAGGCGAGACGTATGGTGTGGCGTAGATCAGGCCAGTGTTCGCCAGCACACCCCCAAGCCACTTTCCAGCCATTGAGCCGAGTTGCCCAAACGTGCTGGCGTTTGGGGCGCACGCTTTGCCGTCCACACTATCGATGGTGCTCTGCTGCGCCGAGATGGCGCTCTGCTGCGCGGCATTGATGCTCTGCTGCACCGACACGGTACTGAGCAGCGTGTCCACTGTTTGGAACAGCTTGTTTACGTTCATGCCGTTCACGAACACGGGCTGGTTCGATGGATCACTCGTGTTGATGTGAAACGCGCCCTCACGATCCTCCACCATTGTCACCTTTCCGACGCTGATGAACGGCATCACCAGCAGCAACGAGCAGAGCGTGATAAAAGCAGGGAGCAGCGCATTTGCCTGCCTTGCCTGCAGGCACTCTGGTCTCATCAGGGGTCGCGTCATCTTCATCATGAGCCCTTGTCCTGAGCAGAGAAGGTTTGTCCTAAGCAGCGGAAGAGCTGAAGAGAGGAGGTCAGTTTGTCCTGAGGAGAGGAGAGGAGAAAGAGAAGAAAAAGCACAAGGAAGTGTGTTCGTTTGTGCTTTTCACGTCACATTACAAGTTGTCGTTTGTGACACGTAGTGGCCGTTGTCGATGATGATCGGAAATTGTACATGGATTTCGAGCAGTGGTTGCGGAAGATTGTTGCGAATCGTACATGGATATCGAGCCAATCAAGGCAGTCGCATCACATCGCATCCACCACACCCCCACACACCCCCACACACACACTCACTCACACACACACACACACACACACACACACACACTCTCTCTCTCTCTCTCTCTCTCTCTCTC
>NW_004754918.1:1248720-1258720 GCF_000188695.1 Salpingoeca rosetta | reverse complement strand
GGGAATAAACTTGTGTGCGAGCCCCCTGACAATGGCGTGGGCGTGTTGGGGTTTGCAGCCAACACGAGCGACAATCTCTCGTGCGTCCATGGCCAAGATGTCATCCCATGACGGCGCCAGCACAGCCAGCATGCTGGCAGTCAGCCACCCGCACCCAGACACAAGCTCAAGCACCTGTGATAACTACACACCAGATCCAACACACACACACACACACACATACACACATTCATCAGCGGACGTGAGTCAATACACGCTGACGATGCTCAACGACACAGGTGTTAACACACAAGTACACACACACACACACACAAGAACACACAAGAACACACACACACACACACACACACACACACACACACACACACACACACACACACACACACACACACACGTACACACAAGTAAACCCCCCCCCCAACACACAAAGAGCACATGCCAACCTGCTGGGTGTGGGAGTGTGCGCAGGCGTCTGCAAACGTGCGCGTGAGGGCGAGACCTTTACCGAGTTCGCCCTGCATGAGCTGCGTCACAAACGCGGCCGTGTCTGAAGGCGACAGCGACGTGATGACAATTGCCCGCACGTGTGTCAGCTGGGCCAGGTGGTGGTGGTACGCCTTGTGCGCTTCATAGCGGTGGCGGACGGGCAGCTGTGCGCATGGTGGCATGTGTGAGCAAAGGCGAAGAAACGCAAACTTGGACGCAGAAGCACCAAACCACACAAAGAAAGCTGCTGTGTACCAATACACACACACCCACACACCCACCCACACACAATGCACGCAACCCCTTCCCTCCCCCTCCCAAATACCACCGTCGCCTCACCTCTTCGTGTGCACCCTTCTGGCGATGCCGGCCCTTGGCGGCGTTCTTGTCGCGTTGGTACTCGACAATCACGTAGAAGCGGTCGTACGCAGCCACGCTGGCAAGTACCAAATCACGCAGGGCAGGCCTGCTGCTCCAGCCGATTACGTCAGCCTGGGCCAGGCGGAGCACAGCCATGCGCGTGCTCAGCACAAACGACGGCGACCTCGCATCCATCGCAACAACGCACGTGTCGAGGTGGTGGTGGTCGCGCAGGTGCGAAATCACCTCGCCATTTGACTGTAGTTGCCGCGTGTTGATGAAGACACACGCCCCCTCCTGCACCGCCGTCACCAGCCCGCGCTGCTCGAGGTCTCGGCGCAACGCAGGAGCCATGCCAGGCCGCTTCGTATCCTTCTTCTGTTGCTGTACGTGTTGCTGTACGTGTTGCTGTACGTGTTGCTGGTGCTGTACGTGGTCATCTGCCTCCTGCTTGACACGTGCGGCACCACCATCACCTCCATCACCTTCCTCTCCATCACCTGCACCACCACCTCCACCTGCACCTCCATCACCACCACCACCACCACCGCTGCCACCGCTGCCACCTTCACCACCTCCACCACCTCGCTGGGATCGGGCCCGCGTGCGCAAGTTGAGGGCACGGCGCGGTCGTTTCGACGGCGACGATAATGACGATAATGACGATGATGACGATAATGACGATGATGACGATGATGGCACCACGCAGGATGTTGAAGCAGCCGTAGTCAATACGACCGTCGTTGCTCCACGCTTCGCGGTCGCTGTCCCACGCTTCGCGGTTGCCGAAGACGGCACCGCTGGTGCATCCGTGTGCATTCCTCTTCCAGTAAACTTGAGGGACTGCAGCATGGCGTCCACGTTCACATCACCACCATCACCCCCATCACCACCATCGCCACCACCATCACCTCCGTGCTCATTGTTACCCTCGGCAACTGTTTCCAGACCGATACGCATGCCTTTCCTTTCATCCCGCTTTGCCCGCTTTCTCACCTGCCCATCCCCATCACCGCGCGCGCTGGTGTGGTCTGCCTTCTTCCCCGCCCTCGCCACTGTTGCCACTGTTGCCGTTGTTACTGCCGTTCCCAATCTGCCCACGCCATCATCATCAGCATCATCAGCATCCTTGCAAGCCTCCTTCAGCCGCGTCTGTACTGCTGCTGCTCCTGCATGCCTATTTCCCCGATCACTCACACCATCCCCACCATCCACCGCCTCCTCACCACCCCCACCACCACCCCCACCACCACCCCCACCACCACGTCTATCATCATCATCAGCGTCAGCTTCGCCGGTTGCCCGGGCCACACCCTCCACTTCCTCCGCCGCGCCCCACAGCAGCGCGTCCTCCTCCTCTTCGTCGGCGTGCACGATAAACCCGTCTCCTTCGTCGTAGCTGTCGAGGTCGGCATCGCCGTCACCTGCAGTGCACACCACCTCGTCTTCATCTCCAAAGAAGGTGCCCACAAACGCGCTCCCATCCTCCCCTTCACCATCACCATCGTCGCCATCACCATCATCGCCACCACCAGCACTGCGATTGCGCAGGCCACGAGCAGTGCCACGACCACCGCCTTCAAGGGCATCTGCCAGTGCCATGTATCGCTGCAGGTTTGGCATTGGCCCCACCCGGCTCAGCCGCATGTTCCCGCACACCTGGGACAACAGCCCGCGCCTCGACCCGCCACGCACTGCTCCTCGCTGACCACGCGGCACGTGCCTGCTGGGTCCCCCCACCGATGGCGACACGAGCGACTGGCGATAGATGGCAGCCATGCCCTGGGTTGTTGGTGGCGTGGCAGGGTTGCTGCTGCGACGGCGCCGGCGGTGGCGCGTGCTTGTTTCGCCGGGGGTGAGCTGCTGTGATGAGGACGCATCATCAATGAAACTGTCCTGTGAATCGTACTTGTTCACGTCAATCATGCCTTCCTCCTCATCGTCATCATCATAATCTTCGTCATCATATTCTTCACCATGTTGTTCTTCATCGTCGCCATCATCTTTGCTGCCCTTACGACTGTTTCTCTTCACCTTCCATCCTGGACTCTCAAAGTCATCATCATCCTCGTCATCCTCGTCATCGTCAGCACCACCGCCTTTCGATTCCCTCGTCTGTTTGTTCTTCTTCTTCTTCATCTTCATCATCTGCTTCTTCTGCTTCTTGTCCCTCGTCCGCCTGCGCCGTTGCCTCTCCTGCTCCATCAGCGCCGCCACCTCATCATCATCGTCGTCGTCCCCCTCCTCCGCTTCGTCGTCCAGCCAGTACCGCGCAGCGCCGCGACTGTTGCTGCTGCTGCGGGTTGATACACGCATCCGTCGCCTGCTCTTCCCACTGTTACCTGTGCTACCACCACCATCACCATCACCACCACCAACATGACGCCGGCGTCGTGCCTTGTGGTCGTTTGTCGAAGCCAACACTGCGGTCTTCTTCTTCTTGTCCGCGTTTCCATTGCTCGTGCGAGATGCCCGAATCACGACATTTGCCAATTTCTCGGGTGAGCTGTCCTCATCCGTGTCATGTGCTGCTGCCACCACCACCCTCCGACGGCCTTGCTGCTGCCGGTGCTGTGACTGTGGAGACTGGCTCAACCCGTTCTGCTGTCGCTGCTGTCGCTGCTGTCGCTGCTGTCGCTGCGTTCCACGACCGTTGTTCGCAGCCGGGGACTGCGATGGTGATTGCGAGTCGTGCAGGAACATGGCGCGCTGGCGCTGCGCTGGGCGAAGCACGACAGGGGACGGCGTCGTGGCTGCAGAGGCCGTGGCGACAGGCGTGGAGGGCGTGTTGTGATTGTTGTGACTGTTGTCGTTCATCTCAGCGTTTGTGAGTGGTACGCCCGTTGTTATCGCTGCTGCTGTGCCGGGTTCAAGCCCAACACCAACCTCGTTGCCGTTGTTGCAGAGCTGCTCCACATTGTCAACCTCAGCAGCAAGTAAAGCGTCATCATCCCCAGCACCAGCAGCAGCTGCATCATCATCATCATCATTGTCATCGTCATCATCATCCAGGAGCGCGTGTGCCCGGAATGTGGAGCTCGGCTCTGGCGTTCCTTCAAAACCAGCGTTGCCGTCACCATCTTCATCACCTCCGCCACCATCACCACCACTGCCCTCCTCCTCATCGCTGGTGTCTGTGCCGGCTGCAAGGGCAGCGGCAATAGCAGCCTGTGCCTCTGCTTCATCATCGTCAACAGCAACCGCCACATCTTCCTTCACATCATCATCATCATCATCATCATCATTCATGCCCACAGCCGCACTGGGGTGATGAAGGATGGTGGTCATCGTGGTCGTGCCTTGATCAAGCACAGCCACGCTGGTGGTGGTTTCACTCATGTTGCCAGCACGAGGGCTGTCTGCAAACTGCTGGCTCGTCTCCAACCCACGTTGTTTCTTCTCATCATCACCATCACCACTACCACCACCATGATCACCATCATCATAATCATCATCATCATCATCATCATGGTCATCGTCGGTGTCGTCCAGGAGATCCCGAATGCCCATTGCAATCTCTTGCTGCTCAATTTGATTCAAAATCGCCGCATCTGCGAAGAACGAGTCATCATCGTCATCGTCATCGTCATCATCATGAGCGGTGGTGTGAGGCAATGGCTGCCCAGTTCCTGTTGCTGTTGTTGCTGCATGAATAGCTGCTGTTGATGGTGGCGATGGATGGACGGCTGCTGTTGGTGCTGTTTGATCATCGACATGTGCAGAGATGCCATCGTGTACACTCACGCATTCACTCGCCCCTTCCCCACCATCACCACCATCACCACCTGCACTGTTGTAGCTGTCATCGTCGTCACTGTCGGACGCCATCAGCAGCGCCTCCAAGTGGGGCTTCATGGACACAACAGTCTGTGACCTGTTGTCACCATCATCCTCCTCCTCCCCCTCATGCTGACCACCATCATCATCAAGTGGGATGCCACCAGTCACCTCTGCAGTTGCCGCGTCTGCACCACCCTTGCTTGCGGCGTCCAACTCTTGTTCTCGCTCGCTGTCATTCTCCTCATCAGTGTCGAGAAGCGACAACAACTGCAAATCAGATGCGCCTTCCAGCCCAAGCGCACTCAGCGCTTGTTGTTGTTGTTGTTGTTGTTGTTGTTGTTGTTGTTGTTGTTGTTGTTGTTGTTGTTGTTGTTGTTGTTGTTGTTGTTGTTGTTGTTGTTGTTGTTGCTGTTGGTTTTCATGCACCTTCGCTGCCTTGATTGCGCAAGCCATGCTGTCATGTACACCATCCCCACTCTCATCAGCATCACCATGCTTCTCCACGCCACGACACTCAGCATTCCGCACACGCGTCTCTGCTGCCACCTCATGCAGTGCAAGTGCAAACACGTCTCTCTGCCACGATGCAAGCGACGGCCACAGCACATGTGGCAGCGCTGCGGTTGCTGTTGCACACGACGATGATGATGACGCTGGTGAAGATTCCGAGGAAGACACAGTGGAGGAACCGCACGAATAACGCGATGACAGCGGTGAAAACTGCTGCTGCTGCTGCTGTTGTTGTTGTTGTTGTTGTTCAAGGTCGTCGTCATGATTGAGCGTGTCGATGCCGTCAATGTCAGCGGCACTGGCTGCGCTGTGGATGACGGTTGCCCTTCCAGCGCGCGAGATGCTGTGCTGCTCGCCTCCAATGCTCGGGCGGGGGCGTGTGCTGCGCTGCACCGTGTCTGTTCTCGCACCACACTGCCGCCGCTGCCTGTCTTGCTCCTGCACTGCTGCGCGATCACCGCCATCGCCACCGCCATTAACAGCGCGCGACTGCAAACCGGGAAACTTTGGCAGAAGTGCGAGCACACGCGCACCGCGAGACACAGAGGAAGACAAAGGTGATGTCGGTGCCGGTGCCGGTGCTGTAGTGATGCAGCGACGAAGCGGCGACTGCTGGTGATGGCGCGGCGGGCTGCGATTGCGGCGTTGCTGGTTGCTGCTGCTGCCGCCGATGCTGCCGCCAATGCTGCGGCTATCAGCATCACCACCACCAACAACAACAACAGCACCTGCACCACCGCGGTCACTCCCACCGTTGCGGTGGTTTTTCGACGGAGACGTATCTGTCACTGACAGCGGGGTCATTGGAGGCGAAGGCGGTTCCCACTCCCAATCAAACACCTGCCCATCATCACCACCATCGTCCTCACGGCCACCACCACCACCACCACCCCCACCCCCACCACTATCATCATCATCCTGCACAGCAGACGCAGCAGATGCAGCAGTAGCAGTGACATGCTGGGCGTCAGCAGCGTTCGTGCTCTCACCGCCATGGCCCTCGCCGGCATCGACGTCAGCATTGGTGGATGTGGTGGCGTTTGCGCCTACGATATCCGCTGCTGTTGTTGTTGAGAAGAGCAGCGACACCGGCAGCTCATCCCGATCATTGCCATCATCCTCATCATTGCCACCGTTGTCGCCTTTGCCACTGTTCGTGGCTGTCTTCCTCGCCTGCTTGGCCTGCTTGGCCTTGCTGTCTGCGCTCCGTCGACTGCCACCACGGCCTTTCTTCGGTAATGGCGCTGCCCGCTTGACCGGTGATCGTGATCGTGATCGCGATCGTGATCGTGATCGTGATGGCCCTGAGTTGCGCGATTGGCGCTGCTGGCGTCGCTCCTTCCTTGCTGCAGGGGACGGCGTGCGAGACATCGACGACGACGCTGATGATGCTGCTGCTGCTGTTGAGGAGGATGTGTGAAGCCGCCCCGGCCGTTGTGGGGACACTTCCGTGAACAACCCACCGCCACCACCAGTGGCAGTAGCAGTAGCGGGTTGGTTTGGACCA
Organism: Salpingoeca rosetta; assembly: GCF_000188695.1. NCBI lineage: Eukaryota > Choanoflagellata > Craspedida > Salpingoecidae > Salpingoeca > Salpingoeca rosetta. The sequence continues at coordinate 1,252,077 of NW_004754918.1, read as the reverse complement.
CCAGCACTCGCACCATCACCATCACCATCACCATCGCCACGACCACTTTCGTCATCATCAGCGTTGTCGTCGTCACCATCATCATCATCGACATCGGCGTCAACACCCTCTACCTGCGTGCCGAGATCAAGATCCAACATGGGGGCCTTCTTCTTCTTCTTCTTCTTCTTCTTCTTGTTCTTCTTTCCCTTGGCCTTCGTGCGTGCTGTTGCTTTCGCCTGGCGCTGCCGTCCCACTGCACCTCCTCTCCGACCCCCTCCCCCACCATCGACACCACCATAGTCATCGGCGTCATCGCCGTCATCATCGTCGGTGTGGTCCGTGTCTGCTGTACCGCCTGATGCCTCCATGTGCGCCCTCACTGCCGCCGCTGCCCGTCGCCTTCGCCGCGCCTGTCGTCGGAGCTCCTCAGCACTCGCCACAGCACCACCGTCCATGCCACGATCACCACCACCACCACCACCACCACCACCAGCATCATCATCATCATAACCATCATCATCATCATCATCATCATCGCCATCAAAGCCGTCGTCGTCGTCGTCCAGATCCAACCCAGCACCTCTCCTCCCCTTCCTCTTCCTCGCCGCCTTCTGCTTCCCCTGCTGCTTTGGGTTGTCCTGGCTTGGCGGTGCCCAGTCGTGGGTGATGGGTGTGAATGAGAATTTGCGGACCTGCAGCGTTGTTCCCGGTGGCAGCATGCGCGGGTTATGCGGGTACAGCTGGAACTTCTTTGCGGCATTGACAATGGCCTGGCGAATGTTGGTGCTCGCCGCTGTGCTGCGCCGGTAGTTGTTCACCTCCGACCCTTCGCACAACAGCTGCACGATGCGCCCATTCCGCTTTCGCCCTGCGCACGCGTGTGCGCGTATGTGTGTGTGTGATTGTGTGTGTGTGTGTGTGGTTGTGGTTGTATGTGTGTGTGGTTGTGATCGTGTGTGTGTGTGTGTGGTTGTGTGTGGTTGTGTGTGTATGCGTGAGCAAGTCTGCGGGGCTCAACCATCGACACATGCACACGAACACCGCACACACGCGTACAGTCAGCACACCAAGTACCTGTTCTGCCCATGCGCTGGATGAGGCGCGTGGACGAGCCTTTGGAATCGAAGCAGATGATGAGATCAACGTGCCCAATGTCAAGCCCCTGTGCACAGAACATGGGCGCAGACACGCGGAGGGTCAAGCAGTGAGGATGCTGTGTTGCCAGTGTTGTGCAAAAGATGCAAAACAATGAGTGAGGAGTGCGCGCATGCGTGACATCTGCATGCCAACAGATGACACAAGATCGCACCTCTTCACCAACACACGTTGCAACGAGTGTGTTGTGGACACCGGCGCGGAAATTGCTCACAACCGCAATTTGCTGCAGCGGCCAAAGCGCGGCACATGTGATGTCAGGCAAACGATCGTGTCAACTCTCGTCAGTCAGAATGTTCATGTGTAAAGGCACAAGCGAGAGCGCGTGAAACGCAAGAAGCCACGAACACATGAAAAGTACACGCACACACACACACACACACACACACACACACACACACACACACACACACACACACACACACACACACACACGAATGCATATTGACGGACCTCGCTTTGCTTCTGGCCCTTTTTCGATTTGGATTTCCCAGACGCCTGGCCGACAAACGACGCAACGCGAATCAGGGGCTTGTGTTTCCCGAGAACGTTCACAATGTCCACGACAGAGTCACGATAGGACGAAAACACAATCACGCGCGTGTCCTTGTGCTTCGTTTCGCGAAAGTGCTTCGTCACAATCTCCTCCAGCTTCTCCAACTTCGGGTGGCCCTTGTGCGCTTGCGCTTGCTCCTCTGCATGGAAGAGGGGAGGGGAGAGGGGGGATGGGTGTGCGTGAGTGTGTGTGAACATGTGAGATGTTTGTGTGTGTGTGTGTGTGCGTGTGTGTGTGAACGTGTGAAAGGTTTGTGTGTGTGTGTGTGCGTGTGTGTGTGAACGTGTGAAAGGTTTGTGTGTGTGTGTGTGTGTGTGATTGAGTTTGAGCGTGCCTTGCTTGGTGAACGTACAAGCGACAACATGAGGGCGGACCAACGCACAGCGACGAAACACAGCCATCAAACACAGCGCGTGTGTCGATCGCACCTTCCACAATTTTCTTCAGCTTGGCCACCATGTTCATCACTTCCTGGCTCTTCTTCATCTGCTGACCTGTCGACGGTGCGCATAGAGCAGACATGACATCAGGCATGTGAGCTGACATGAGACCACAACACAAGCACACACACACACACACAAACACAAATGCACACACACACACACACACACACACACACACACACACAAATGCACACACACACACCGCCTCGCACGGACCGAGTCGCGGGTTCTTCTCGCCGTTGAGATAGGATGTGATGGAGCGGTAGAAGGGCGTGACGCCGTGTGTGCGCAGCATCGTGCACGAATACGCCAGCGAGATTGCCATCGCAAAGTCACCCTCAACCTGCCCCTTTTGCCTGCAGTGTGTGCGTGTGTGCATGAGAGAGGCGACAAATAGACCGGCAGACAGGGGGGAGAAGTCATGTCACGTGGTGTTCGATGACCAGGTTCGCGCCAGCGTTTGTGCTGGAATCCCGACGCAACTGTATCAAAGCAATGAAGAGGGCAGTGAACACGAGCGTACAACGGCCAGCCGAAACACAACGCATTGGTGGACGTACGCGGCAGACGTTGCGGTGTTGCCCCTGCGAAACAGATCCCGCGCTTTCAGGAGTGCAAACGAGGACACTTTGCTCGGGTTCTGCGTCCAGACATGTGTGCGTGAGGTGACGCGCCATGGGTGAATGCGGGAGACAGTGCATGCACACATACACACACACGCATGCACGGCAGTGCATGACCCCCACACATCAACGTGAGCAAGCAAACAACCAAGCGACTGATGGAAAGCAGTGACCTTCGCACCATTTTGCGGATGGCGCGTGCGCGTGTGAGGCGATCAAGGAATGTGCCCAGCATCTTGTCAATGGTGGGCTGAAACTCAGACACCTCGCCACTCGGCTTGATCACAACCAGCTCAACCTGTATGCGCGTGTGAATGTGAATGGGTGGTGTGCGTGCATGTGTGTGAATGTGTACACAGGTATACCTTTCATCAGTTTCTGTTGGCAGTGGGCCACTACCACACACACACACACACATACACACACATACACACACATACACACACACACGCACACACACACGCACACACGAACACACACACGCACACACACACACACACACACACACGAACGCGTGCGCACACACACGAACGCGTGCGCATATGTACACACCTTGCGCTGGTTGGTGTATGGACGAATGTCGATGGACGATTCACTC
>NW_004754918.1:1223720-1243720 GCF_000188695.1 Salpingoeca rosetta | reverse complement strand
AATACAATCAACAATGCAACAAACACCACACTCAGCAGCGCAACACAATCACCAGCACCACCACCGCACCACCGCACCTCGAGCATGCCCTGCGCGCGCTTGTGTGTGTTTGGACGCATGAAGAGGTCGCGGAGGACGAGGCGGCGGTTCGGGTCGCGTCGCAGCACAAGATCCGCTTGCTCAACAAGATCCTGATGGTGGCGATGGTGGTGATGATAGCGATGGTGGTGGGCACGATTGACCAAGGGAATGAAAGCAGCGAGACGAACAACAAACATGCAGTGCAATCAAAAAACACACCCACACACCCACACACCCACACGCGCACACAAACCACCACACCATCCATCCAACCACCAAATGCGGCCACCACACACTTTCCCCCTCCCCTATGGAACCGCACCTCGCGCTCCTTGCGTTCGCGCTCGAGCTGCCTGTATCTGCTCTGCAGGTTCTTGATGCCCGTGTGCGCAGCCTGGATGCTGGCAGCGCTGCCCCGGTACGAAATCTCCTTCAGGTACACCAGCGACGGCTGCCAAAGGAGGTGGTTGGTGTGTGGTGAGAACGTGTTCGGTTGAGACATCATGCACTGAAGCAAGGCGGCCACACACACACACACACACACACACACACACACACACACACACACACACACACACACACACACACACACACACACACACACACACACGCACGCACACACGCACACACACACACACGCACGCACACACACACACACACACACGCACGCACACACACACACACCAAAGCAAACACACACACACACACAACCATTGACGAACCTGCCCTGCTGTTGCGCCGGAACGGATGGTGGTGATGCCTGGCGTCGCAAAGTTGATGCGCAGGAAGGGCGTCTGCGTGTCATCGGCATAGCTCGTGTTCTTGATCGTGCTGATGTGGAAGGGAGTCGCAATGCCGAAGATGGGCAGAATCACAGTCTCGTGCTTGGAATCTGTGCACAGCAGCCATACCAACAACAACAACAACAACAGCCGCAATGAACGCGTGTTGGTATGATGAGTGTTTGACGTGGATCAATAGTGTGAGGAGTGTTCTTCCTCAAGCACGGAACACACACACACACGTGCACGCACCAACGAAGATTTTGAGGCGTGCGGCTTCGCGCTTTGGAAAGGCCTTGTTGGACGTGTAGGCGACAATTTCCTCCTTGTGCTCCTCCTCGTCGCTCACGTCGCCCTCGTTCTCAAGCCGCCGCTTCGCAGCCTCGTGCAGCTGGAAGGCGGTGCAAAGTTGTGTTGTGGATGTGTATGAGTGAGTGAGTGTGTGTGTGTGAGTGAGTGAGTGAGTGTGCGTGTGTGTGTGTGTGCGTGTATGAGTGAGTGAGTGAGTGAGTGTGTGTGCGTGTGTGTGTGTGTGTGTGTGTGTGTGTGTGTGTGTGTGTGTGTGTGTGTGTGTGTGTGTGTGTGTGTGTGTGCGTGTGTGTGTGTGTGTGTGGTGTGACCATACACGCCCAGCGAGCAAGCAATCGCAGCCACAACCACCGCCATGGTCATGAGCGTCGCTGCAGGCGCTACCTTTCTGCCGAGTTCCTTCTGGTGTTCGCGCCGCTGGTCTTCTTTGCTCGCAAACGACGTCGTCGTCTGCCGCTTCGGCCGGTGCTCGTCCTGTTGACAACAACATTGAGGATGGAGGGTGGACAGGTTGGGGTGGGTGTGGGTGTTGGGGTGTTGGGAGTAGGGATGGAAGCCACATGTCGCCACACGCATGTGGATGTGCAGCCCACAACGCGACAATAAATTGCACCGCAGTCAACCGTTCGCACCTTGAGGAGTTCACGCACGGCGTCCTCGGTTGTTGTCTCCTTCTCCTCCTGGTCAAACTCAAAGGAGCAGTGGTCCCATGTGCTCTTGCTCTTCGCCGTCAGCACCTCCACCCCGCTCTCCTTCACCACAACCGTGTCCACAATGTTGATGGCATACTCCCCCTGCACACGGGCACACAAGCGCATGTACACACATACAGTCAGTAGGAATGGCATCCCAGAGCAATGCAGCGATGTAAAACACAAAGGCACACACACACACACACAACACGACTGTGGAGCGCAACCCAAGTGCACAAAAGCACACACACACACACGCACGCACCACAACTGTGGAGCGCAACCCAAGTGCACAAAAGCACACACACACACACTCTCTCTCTCTCTACCACACACCTTCTTGGACTTGAGGTCTTGCAGACCAACGGTGAGACAGAGCGTCATGTTGGCTGTGATCTTGTGCTGATTCTGATGAGTGGTAACGAGCAACAGCGCCACAGGAGCGGCGAGTGAGCGGAGCAAACGCTGGAGGAGAGCGGCCGTCAAATACGCGCGCACCCAACGCGCACATGGCTGACACACGCGCACACACTTATACACGGCACACACAACAAGCACACGACGCACACACACACACACACACACACAACAAGCACATACACCACACACAACAAGCACATACAACACACACAACAAGCACACGACGCACACACACACACACACAACAAGCACATACACCACACAGCAAAAACACACGTTGGCCTTGATGGTGAGGAAGGAGTCGCGGAACTCGAGTCCGGTTGAAAACCCAAGCGTCTTTGGCAGGTGGTCCACAAGCTCAGGTCGCTTCTCCTGCACAAACGAAACAACAGCGGCGTGCGCATCGCCGAGCGTGGCGCCTGATGGTGATGGTGGTGGTGGTGGTTGATTGGTGTGGCAGGGTCGTTGGTGGACGTGAGGAAGGTGTAAGAGGCGTGCAATTGATGTTCATGTGATGATGATTGTCACACTGATACATTGACGCAGTCTACAACTAACTGACCAGTGCGTCCGCACAACATATACACACACCAACACAACACAATCATAGCGCAATCGCAGTACAACGACAATGCGTGCAGACCTGGCTTGAGCGCCTTCTGCAGCACTTCCGACATCTCGAGTGCAAACTTGTAGTTTTCCTCTTGGTCCTGGCACGTTTGGAGGGCCGAGTGGGCGGTGGGAGGTGAGATAGTATGTTGAGGAAAATGCACATTTGCACACACGCACACACACACACACACACACACACACACACACACACACACACACACACACACACACACACACACACACACGCACACACGCACGGTTCACACACATGCATGCAAACACACAGAGCTCACACACACACATGCATGCAAACACAAACACCCACCCCCTCCATACACACACACCACACGCACCTTTGTCGCCTCGACAAAGAAGGTGCGGCCGACGTTTGCGCACATGGACTTGTACTTGATCCCGACGCTGCAGAGAACAACGCCCGGCTTAAGGCGTCGCTCATCGGACATAACACTCAGCTTGAGGGAGAGCCGCTTGCCAGACTGCACAATGGGCTCGTAGCACACCTCAAAGTCGTGTGGGCTGAGCTTGAGCTTTGCGGCCTGCTTCCCGTTCTCAACAGACTCGCGCACGCCAGCAGCAATCTCCTCATGCGCCGCAGGCTGACACGTGAAGCGATGGTGGCGGTGGCAATGGGGTTGTGGTGAAAAGGGGAGGATACTGGTGAGCATCATCGGTGAACAACTAACACGCACACAATCACAACTTCAGTGCACGCACACACGCACGCACGCACACACGCACACACAAACAAGCAAACACACGCACGCACGCACAAACAAACAAACAAATACACACACACCGCACATCACATGCACACACTTGGGGCTCTCCAAAGTTGTTGAGGAGGCTTCGTTTCATCTCCTTGTTCATGGCGAGGCTGGATGCTGTGGCTGCTACCTCTGTCCACGCCACTTCCTCGTCTGTCTTGCCTGCAAGCAGCACGGCAACTTGCTCGCTCGCATCCACAAGCTCAGCGCCTGAGTCAACCATTGTACGTGCATGGAGTGATTTATGAGTTTGTGTGAGTGAGTGAAATGTTGTGCGCGTGCGCGTGTGCGTGTGCGTGCGTGTTGTATATGCGCTTCAAAGATGAAGCAGTGGAACAAACGTTCCTCTTGAGCTTACAAGCAATCCAATGTGCAAAACGGCACACACACACACAACATCCCACAACAGCAAAGCGATGCCGCCGCGCGTACTCTTCTCGAGGGCGGCGTAGAAGGAGGTGAGGAACGGGCCCTGGTCCAGTTTGCGTTTGTTCACCAGATATCCCACACGCTGAGACAACACAAGACGAAAGGAGAGCAAGACGTGCACGGCAATGAGACAAGGTGGCTCAAGACGAAAAAAAACGCACACAATGTCCACAGGGCATTCACGCTGGCGGGCATCAGCGTATCAGGCATCCCGAACAAGGACGGGCAAGTGACGAGCAAGCACGGGTGCAAACTCTGTATGTGTCTCTGTCACTTTCTGTCGCTCTCTATCACTCTCTGTCACTCTCTGTCACTCTCACTCTCTCGCTCTCTCTCTCTCTGTGTGCCTGTCTCTCGCTCTCACGCACCTTGCCAGCGGCTGTGATGGTTTCCACGACCTTCTTGATGTTTGCGGCATCTTTGTCAGCCTGTAACCACGCCAAAGTGTATGTGAGTGAGCGCCAATGTAAGAGGGAGGACGCGTGCAGGTGCAGGTTCCAATGAACAGCCCAAATCACCGCGCATCACACACAATGCTGTCCCAACGCACACACCTTGTTGCGAATGATAAACTCGCAGGGAATCGGCGAGCCCTGGTCAACCAGCCAGCCAATGCACCGTCAGCAAACACGTGCGTCAGCAAACACGTGCGTCAGCCAACATGAGCAGCAGTCAACAGATACGCACACACGCACACACGCACACACAGACACACAAACACACACACATGCGCACAGAAGTACAGTATTCACCTCTGTGGGAGGCTTGAGGGCCTCGGCCTTCTTCTTGCTGGTGAACACCAGCATCTTGTCGGCAAAGCACACAAAGACAGTATCTGCAAACAAGTAGCCTGTCAGCCACAGCTGCATGCACAAGCGTCCGCATACGTGCGTGTGTGCGTGCGTGCGTGTGTGTGTGCGTGCGTGCGTGCGTGTGTGTGTGTGTGTGCGTGTGTGTGAGTGAGCATACGTGTGAGTGAGGCAATCAAACCTCCAGCATTCAAATCTCCAGGGCAGTAGCACCCGCACCCGCAGTATCCGTCAGCACGACAGACAGACAGACACAAACACATGCACGCATGCAGGCACACACACACACACACACACACACACACACACACACACACACACACACACTCACTCACTCACAGTGCATGCGGTAAGAAGCATCCACCCCACAGCCACCCCGCAGCCACCCCACAGCCACCAGCAGCCACCCCACACCCACGCCCTCCCACAGCCAGGGTGCACTCACCATCATGGCTTGTTGCTTGCTGTAAGCGCCCGTGCCTTGCTCCTGGCTCAGGGAGAACACGATGCTGTTCACATCGCCAAACTTTCCCTCCTTCACCGCGCCAGCCAGTCTGCCCAGCGCATGCTGCAGGTGCTTTGCATCAATGTCCGCCATGGTTGCCCTTCTTCCTGTCTTTGTTGATGACGTTCTGAGTAAAGAGTGAGCGTGCGTGATGGTGTGCGTGATGTGCGTGAGTGAGAGTGAGCGCGCGTGAGCGTGCGTGAGTAAGTGAGAGGGAGGAGAGATGTTGGGGGGGGGTTGAACAGACAGAGGAGGGCGCACCACCACAGCCACCACCCGCATCACCATCACCATCACCACCACCACAGCGACACAGCACCAACCACACCAACCTGTTCGCGCAGCAAAGTTTGCCGTTTTGGCGCGTAAACACCCGCGTGTATGCCGATGTCCTATTTATAGCATAGTGGCACTTACCGCAACCAACGCGCACAACAACAACGACCACACGCGACGACGCACAGCAGCACCACCAGCAGCACCAGAAGGGGCATGTTTGGGAGGCAGGCACAGCAGGCCATGGCCATGTTGATGGCTGCACAGCAGCAGCGCCAACAGCTGCTGCACCAGCAACAGCAGCAACGTCAACAACTGCTGCACCAACAGCAGCAACAACAGTTCCAGCACATGCATCAGCAGCATCAACACCAACAGCACATGAACCAACAATACGCCAACCCAGCATTCCACCACCAACAACACCAACAACACCAACAACAGCAGCAACAGCAGCAACTCCTGCAGCACCTTCACCAGCAAGAGCAACATGGGCAGGGCAGTACGCGCAAGCGCAAGCATTGCCGCTTGATCAGCAACAAGCCCAACAACCACAACCACAGCATCACCAACAACAGCATACGCAGCAGCACCAAACACATCACAGCATCAGTACCACCAGAGCGTCAGGCTCACAGCAGCACAGCAGCACAGTCCTGATCGGTGCGGGACCGATTGATACATCGTCGCACCAGGTGTGGAAGTGGGCATGTGTGTCTGGGCCAAAGTGGAAGGCTTCAGGCCCTGGCCTGGAAAGGTGCGTGGAACGAGCACGGTCCTAGGCCCGCACTTTGATGGTGTAATCTTATATTCAGATGCACAAACCCACAAACGCGTTCACTCGCCCACGCACACGCACACACACACACTCACTCACACACACACACTCACTCACTCACTCACTCACTCACTCACCCACTCACTCACTCACTCACTCATTCACTCACTCACTCACTCACCCACTCACTCACTCACTCACCCACCCACTCACTCACTCACTCACCCACCCACTCACTCACTCACTCACTCACACACACACACACTCACTCACACCCACACACACACCCGCTCACACACTCCTCCACTCATGTAACCTATGCATGACACATGCAGGTGATGAAGAAGCGAAAGACGACCCGGTTCAAGCGTGGCGTTCCCGTCATGTTCTTCGGCGAAGACGACGAGTTGTACGTAACACAGCACCTGAGCAGTGCATGCCTGCCCTTTCTTACACATGCGCACACGCGCGCAAAGACACACAACACGCACGTCACAGTTATTCTTCTTGTTCCGCTTGTTCCGCTTGTTTCACTTCTCCTGTTCCTTCTTCCTCTTTGCCGCTGTCGTGCTGGATTTTCGCCTTGCTCAAGCCCTTCCATCTTCTTCAGCCCCCTTCTTCTCCCCTTCCCCCCTGCCATGGTCACCGTCGCTGACATACACCACACCCTCTCCCTGCGATGTCTTGTTGTGTTGCCACCAGCTCGTGGATCGAGCAGCACCAGATGCTGCCCATCCAGCCCAATACCATTGCCGAGTTCATCCGCGACACGGACGACATGTTCCTTGAAGCCCTCATCCACGCCTTCACCAAATGCTTCCGCCCGTGCCCCGTACGCTTCCTTCCCCTGGCTTTGCTCCTGCTTCTGCTGCTGGTTGCTGTTGTTGGGGTTGGTTCTGCTTGCGGCTGCACTTGATGGCAGCACATGCAGAGATGTGACCCCTTTTCCTTCCCCCTCCTCCCCCCCCAACCCTCACTCCAAACTCTCCCCCTCCCACACATATCCCCAACACATAACCCCCTCACCCCTCGCTCCGCGCCGCAGGTGTGCCGGAAGGTGTTCGCCAAGGACGATGATGTGGCCAACCACATGCAGCGCCACCACCCCGGCACGCGCTTCACCAAGGCCGCCGTCCAGGACGCCATGTACCACATGCACACGGAGTTGCGCATCTACGTCGACCGCGCCTCGTGCAACTTCTACCGCAGCGTGCTCATCCCCAACACGTCGTTCCCGCCGCTCGACCTCGACACGTCGTGCAAGGTGCGCACGATGCTGGACGCGGCACCGCGGCTGCCGGGCGACCGCGAGCGGCTCGTGCGGTTGGAGGTGGAGGCGAAGCTTCGCTCGACACCACACGCGATGGCACGCACGCTTCCGCGACAGGAGACGACGCAGGGCCCGACGCAGGCCACAGCGGAGGGCGCGCGTGTTGTGAACAAGACCAAGTCGCAGTACATGCAGCGAGCAAAGTCGACCAAGGGCAGCGGGCAGGGCGGCGACGGTGCCGATGGCGCTGATGAGGAGTCACCGTTTGCCGGCGCTTGCATCCGGTCAGGGGACACGTTGGGTGTTGTGTGTGTGCGTGTGTGTATGTGTGTGCGTGTGTGTGTGTGTATGTGTGCATATGTGTGCATATGTGTGCATATGTGTGCGTGTGTGTGCATGTGTGTGTGCGTGTGTGTGCATGTGTGTGTGCGTGTGTGTGCATGTGTGTGCATGTGTGTCCGAACACACACACGGGCAGAACCACGGTGCTGACCGCTTCCACCACACACCCACATGCACCCTACCCCAACCCAACTTACCTCACCCCACCACATGCACCACCACCATCAACAACAGCGTTGGCGACGAGTATCAGGCGACGCTGCTGCCAGATGTTGTGCCGGCTGAGGGTCAGTTGCCATCTCTTTCATCGGCAATAGCCCGCATGCGATGTGTAGTCTGCCATGCTTTCACCTGTTCACTTGCTTGCCTGCTTGCTTGCCCGCTTGCCCGCTTGCTACCCTTCGCCTTCAGTTGCAACTGCTTCCGACACCACTATTCACATGCAATCCACCATCAACTCACATATGAACCTACCCATTGCTACACCCTCAACTCCCCCCTCACACCCTTCACACCCTTCATTCCGCATACCCCCCGTGTCCCATCTCCAACACCGCAGATTACAGCAACCCGTACCCGCCTGCCAGGAACGTGTGGGACCCCGAGTGCGATGTCGGCGACATGCACGCCATGTCCGTGTTTGCGTCTCGTGCGCGTGCGGGGACGGCTGCTGCTGGCGGCGTTGAGTTTGCGCACCACCTCGCGTACCAGCTGTACTGCCGTGAACGTGGCATTCCACTCGACACTCAAGACGATGATGACAACACAGACGAGCAGCAGCAGCATGGTGATGGTGATGGTGATGGCGGTGATGGTGGTGATGGCACGAAAGGCAGTCGGGGTGGTGGTGCGGCGGCAGTGAAGACGGAGCAGCAGCAGCAGCAGCAATTTGAGCAGCCGAAGATACAGGGAACAGCGCAGGGCAGCGTGCATGGTGATGGTGCTGGTGATGGTGTCATTGAGCAGCCAGCCACGCAGGTGGACACATCATCCACTGATGAGGCCGAGTCAAAGGCTGCTGCTGCGTCAACAGCATCACCTTCCACAACAACAAGAGCGGCTATTGTCAGTGATGAGGACAAGGCAAAGGCCCTTGAAGCAGGTCAAACGCAAGAACGCATCGCAGGGAACACCAGCCCACCTGAGGCAGCTCCTGCCACTGCTGCAGCTGCAGCTGCAACAACTGCTGTTGAGGTCAAGGAGGAGGCGCCGACACAACCGGGCGGTGACCCGACAGCCAAGACGACCACGGACACACTTTCCACCCAAACCCCAACAGCAGCAGCAACAACAGCAGCAACAGCAACAGCAGCAACAGCAACAGCAACAGCAGCAGTGACAGAGGTGGCAGGGAAGGTTGATGGGCGGAAGAAGCGGCGAGGAGGAACGCTGCCACGACCGCTGGAGGCCGGCAGCTATCACGACACTGCCATCCTCAGACACCTCGTCTCCCTCGACCACGCTCCGCCACCAGCAACGCTCAAAGGTGCGGCAAGTGCTGTGGTGTGTACTTGTGAATGGGGATGTGTGGGTGGGTGTGTCTGTGTGAGTGTGTGTGTGTGTGTTTGTGTGTGTTTGTGTGTGTGTGTGTGAGTGTGTACTCCTTGTGTGCGTTTGTTCGGTTGCTGTTGCCCAGCTCAACAGCTTGGTTGCCTCTCTTGTGTGTGCGTGTGTACTGCCCATCATGTAGACTACGTGTACCCTGGCCAGGTCGTGTGGACAAAGGAGGAACGCGAAAAGTTTGCAGAACGTGAGAGTGCATGCCTTTTTCTTTGGTGTCGTGTGTGTGTGTGTGTGTCCATGCCTCTGCACATGGTTGCAGTCACTTTGTGTTGTCACGCCTCTCGTATTCCACCCTCACCGCCTGCGTTGATGCGGCCGACAGTGTACGAGGAATATGGAAAACAGTTCCATGTGCTGGCGCTTATGGTGAGAGCACCCTCAGTTCGTGCCGAATTTGCTGTTCATGGCCTCTTGTTTTGTGGTGTCGTTGTGTGTGTCATCTTGCTTCACTTTACCTTTTGGATGGTTTCTCGAAGTTCACACACACACACACACACACACACACGTACACACACAATACGAACACGCAATACAAAAACACGTACACACACAATACGAACACGCAATGCAAATACACGCACACGCACATACCTGCAACCTGTGCGATAATAGTTTCAAACAAAGACCCACCGGGACATGGTTGAGTACTACTACCACCACTTCAAGTACAAGGATCCACAGTTTTACCGCATTAGGAAAGCGCTCCGCCAGCGCACGTCAGAGGCAGAATCCCTCGTCGCACAAGTCGGCGAAGTCTCGGTGAGCACTCAACATGGCGGCTTGTTTTTGGTTTTTGTTGTTCGTATTTGTGTGTGTGTGTGTTGATGGGAGTGAGTGTCGAGTACACTCGCGCTGTTGGACCATCGCTGTATGAGCTGCGCATCTGTGTGCACCACTACCGCTCGCGCGCTGACGCCCATGCACCACTGCCACCATCAGGAGTGCGACGTGTGCGCAACAAAGGCAACAGGCCGGTGGCGCGAAGTGACGACGGAGAGCGGCAAGCGCGAGGACTGGTGCGACTTCTGCTACCAATACCGCAACAAGTGAGTTGGCGCCACGCTTGGGTTTGCTCGTGAAGGAAGATGTGTTTTTTTTTTTTGGGGGGGGGGGGTGGGGGACAGGAGGAAGGATTGAATGATCACCGCATCACCTCACAGCAGTCACTCGCATGCAAACATCCAACATCTCCACGCTGTGCCACTGCACCTTTCCTGTACCTTTCCTGCGCCTCCTCAACCACCTCAACCATCGCCACCATCACCATCAGGTATGGTGTTGCGCCGCAGGGCCGCGCGCTTGAGGAGAGCAGGACACGACTTCTCCCGAGCTGGCTCGTCGGAGCCGTCGGTACGCACACCCCCCGATTGATGATCGTGGGTGGGAGTTGTGGTTGGTGGCGATTGGTGTCGGTGGTGTAGGTAGTTGTCGTTGTCGCTGTCGCTGTCGTTGGTTCAAACTAATGCTTGTTGCAAAGGGTGCAGTCTGTATGGCATGCTCGTGGTGAAAGCCCACGTTCACTCTTCCTCATTCATGCCACGCACCAACATGAACTTATGAACTCGCCGCCACCATGCACCACTGTATCTCCAGCTGGCCCCAAGGACGCCGACCGCAAACCCCCGGTGCCTGCCACAACGCCGCCGCCACCATCATCGTCGTCGTCATCATCATCGTCACGGCGAAGTGGCGCGAAGAAGAGGGGCGGGCAGGCGTCAAACGCAGCCAGGAGACGCGCACCAGCAAACACATCCCGGTCAGTGGGGGAGGGGGTGGGATGGAGGGGTTGGAGGGGTTGGAGGCAGTTGCCGGAGATAGCGTAGCACCTCCACACACACACACACACACACACACACACACACACACACACACACACACACACACACACACACACACACACACACACACACACACACACACACACACACGCACGCACACACGCACGCACACACGCACGCACGCACATGACCATTATCCAATTCCCTTATTCACGCATGTGGTTAACTGTGCTTTACTGTGTGCGTGTCCGCAACTGACAGGCGCGGAGGCGGCGGCAGTAACCCAACGAAGAAGCGCAAGGGAGCATGACCGTGTACTTGGGGGAGGACAGAAGACACGTGTCCATGCATGCATCGGCACGTGGATGGATGAACGCATGTATTGAGTGTGGCCTGATAGGGTTGGGTGTGTGGTCTTGGTTGGTGGATGGAGACGTGTTGGCTGTTGACTACTGCCTTCTCCGACCGATCTAAGCGCTCTGTGTTGCGAACACGCACACGCGCACGTTCGCATGCGGGAGAGGGGAGAGAGAGAGGTGAGCGATTGGGTGAGCGGGTGAGTTAACGAGACAGGTGTTGAGTTTTGCGCTGGCCTTTGGTCTTTTTGCTCTTGCTTTGTGTCTCCTTTGCCTTTCCAATAAAGTAACAGACTGAGCCCAACTTCATGTGTGCGTGTGTGTGCATGTGTATGCCCTCAACAACATACCCCGCCAACACGGTCGCGGGGAATGAGCCGAAGTTCAGAGCCGTGCTTCAGGAACACGTTGCCTGCGGGGTGTGGTGGGTGATGTAATGTGAGGAAAAGCAACGCAATGCAACAACAAACGCGAGTGGCTGAAGTGCTCCAGGTACAAGCTATACGCCTGCGCACGACTGCGCACACCTGCTTCCCCCCCCCCCCCCCACACACACACATACACACAGGACACCCGCATACCTGCGCTTTGGGATGGGTTGATGCCAATGCCATCGTTGGTGATGATGGCAGAGGTCTCTGGAGGAACACGGAACTGTGCGGCATGGCATGGCAAGATGGAGGGCGGGTACGGCGCGGCGTGAATCGTGTGAACGACAAAGGCGACATCCAAACGTAAACTTGCGCACATAAACACACACACACACACACACACAAACACACGACAACAAAGCGTGGGGGATATACCTCCTCTGCGACATATTTCAGCACGTGCGTGAATGCAGTGTCCTCCGGAACCTTCAGCCTGTCATGCATGTGTGTTTTGTGTTGTGTGTGCGTGCGTGTGGGTGGGTGGGTGTGAGGAGAGAAGGCGCACAAGTGCGCGCATACACACACACACACACACACTCTCTCTCTCTCTCTCTCTCTCTCTCTCACTCACTCGCTTACACTTTGTATGGCAGCTTCGGGTCCGAAGTCAGGGTAATCTTGAAGGAAACGGTGGGCTTCGACCTGGGAGCACAAAGGGTGAAAACGGAGGTGAGGAGAGGCAGGAGGACGTGCAAGAAGCAGGAGATGGTGCATGAAGCAGGAGATGGTGCACAGACACAGACACACACACACACGGACACAGACACAGACACAGACACACAGACACAGACACAGACACACACAGACACAGACACACACAGACACACACAGACACACACAAACACACAAACACACACACACACACACACACACACACACACACACACACACACACACACACACACACACACACACACACACACACACACACACACACACACACACACACACACACACACACACACACACACACACACACATGTCGCGTCTTGGTGGGGGCGGTTTACGACAGCAAAAAATGCGGTTAGCAACAACGCAAACACACCGACCGATATCCGCACCAGCCAACCAGGCACCTGCCGTTCTCACAACGTTGCTTTGCTTTCCCAAACACAAACACACACACACTCTCACCCCCCCCCCTCCTCACCTCTCTCTTGCCTCTGTCTCTTTTACGTCACAGCCGCTTTGGCTTTGCTTCCGCGCTGTGCTTTCCTTTTGATTTCCTCATTGTTTGCTTGCACTGCCACCCCACACCCCACACCCCAAGCGTCGCTCTGGTTCCTCCAGCCTGTGCCATGCACATGTCCTGTTTTGGTTAGCAACAGACACACAGACCACACGCACACCAAAGCCACTATTACGACTGCGTTACACGTTCAGAGGGATCCCGTGTACCTGGGGGCGCACCCATCTCAACAGGGGCGCTGACTTTGCATCAGCAAGTCACCCCGTTCCGCAATAACCCCCACCCCCCTTTCTCTATTTTCCTCCACACATATCCCCTCAACACACATCCCCCCAACACATATCCCCTCACAATGGCAACCACACAGCGGGAAGGGTCGCCCTCGCGTGCAAGCAACAGCGACACCAACACCCATGTATCCTCATCTCGCTCTCGCCACTCTTCTGCCAGCCAGGTCTGTTTGAGTGCCCATCCCACCTTCATCACCGCTTGCACTGCCACGATGCGACCACCCCATTCATCATCAGCAGTAGCGGCACCATCAACCTTACTTCAAGCACCGAAGCTTACTCGTTTGGCCCTGCGTGTCACTCATTCTCAGGCTGACGTTCATCCTCACATGCACACATTTACAAAACATATGCACCCGCTCATACACCCACTCATGTGCTCGTGGCTGCTCCTCGTGTGTTGTGTGCGTGTGTGCGTGTGACCAGGGTGGAGTTGTGCTGCCGTTCACGCGTCGGCTGCATGAGATCAACACCCAGGACCTCCTGGCCTCATGCTCGCCCCAGCACGCACCGCTGTCCCCATCATCACTGCCCTACACATCACAGCACCGCCTCCTCTTCCAACATCAGCAACAACAGCAGCAGTACTCACAGCAGGTCTTCGAGTATGATGCGGTCTCCATATCCGCCGTGAGCGCCAGCACGCCGCGGCCGCTTGTGGCGCAAAGCACACCTAACAGGCTTGTGCTTCCCCAGCTCTACACCCCAGACACAACCGGCATGCAAACGCCCGCCGACAGCAGCATCCTCTCCCACGTGCAGCACCAGCACCAGCACCACCATCAACAACAGCACCACAGGATGCGAGGACGGCGGTCCATCAGTCTTGGCAGCAGCTTCGGTGACGACCACGCCATGTCTGCAAACAGCAGGATACAGCAGCACCACCAGCACCATCATCATCAACAACAACAACAACAGCACCGCCAGCACTATCAACTACAACGGCAGGTATCCTTGCGCCGGGGACGCGTGCGACGAGGCATGTCTGACAGCATGGCACCACAGGCTGCTGTGGAGCGTGACGCACAGGCATTGGCGCAGCCCAAAGCCAATGGCTCAGACCTTGCTGCCGAGTCAACCACAGGCAACACCAACACTAACAGCGACAACAACACCACTGGTAGTCGACGCGCCCGCAGTGGCACTCGGCGTGAGCGGCGGAGGCGGGGGCGGGGTGTGGCGATAGCGCCGACAACACGTGCAGCATCAACACCACCACCACCACCACCACAACAACAACAACAACAACAACAACAACAACAACAACAACAACAACACCGTCACCGAGCGTCTCGAATGGAGATGGTGTCGTCATCGTCGTCACTGGCGGATACAATTGACTCGAGCGTGTTTGATGGCGATATCAGCCCCCTGCAGGCCCTCGGCCTCTCCGCAGACACATCACCATCGCCGTCGTTTGCCGGCAGGCGTACACACTCCCCCGCTGATGTGTTTACCTTCAACCTGCACCATGGCGACGACAGCAGCCACCACCACCACCAACATCGTCTTCATCGCCGGCACAGCAGCTCGGGACTGCGGCGCCAACAGCACAGCGGCAGTGATGTTGACAGCAGGGGCGGTGGCGGCTCTGGGAGGATAGACGATGATATGGGAGGTGGGATGACACGACCAACACCACGTCCGCCACGCAGTCCCGTGAGCACACGCAAACACACCCATGGTCGCAGCAGCATCCACCACCGCCGTGGCAGCAGTTGTGGTGGCGGTGGTGGTGGTGATAGGACAGGTATGAAGACCCAGGCTATCATTCGTGGTGGTGGTGATGATGGCGATGATGACGGTGATTTGGATGCAACGCTGATAGCGTCAGACCCAGACGCGTTGGCACTGCACAACGGCTACAGCGATGGCGGCGCTGGTGGCGTGCGCGCACACGCACACGATTCCGACGACAGCACCACCACCGATGAGGACGTGGTTGAAGGTGCGAACGCAAGCGGTGCCCAGGGGCGTGGTGGAGCGGGGGTGCGCCACAGAGCAGATATGAGGGTGGTGGTGGCTGAGAGCCAGCGTGGCGATGATGGCCAAACACAGGTGCAGGTGGAGCGGGTCACCAGCACCACCATCACTGCCGAAGCCGTCAACGACGACGACGACGACGAAGATGATGATGGTGATGACGATGATGATGATGATGATGGTGATGATGATGATGATGGTGATAACGATGATGATGATGGTGATGATGATGATGATGATTTGTGGCAGATTGTGTCGTTGGCCAAGCAGCATCTGCGCGAACATGATTCTGACAGCAGCACGCCGTCACCACCACCACAGCAACAGCAGCAACAACAGCGATCAGCCATACTTACAGGTGCAAAACGCACCAGCACTGCTGCCACCGCCACCACTGCACCAACTGCGATGGCACCACGTGCAGCAACAGCGCCGCGCCGCAGCATGACACGGCACTCCTCCTCGTCCTCCCTCTCGTCGCATGCCGCCGTTCGCGACAGCATAAGCTTTGATGTCATGGAGCGTGCTGCAACGCCTTTTGACGAAGACGAAGACGATGATGATGACGATTATGATGATGATGGTGGTGGTGGTGGTGGTGACGGGAGTGTGCGCGGGTGGAAGGACGTGCGTGCAGCGCGGCAGCGACGGCAGCGGCTGTTGGCAGATGTTGTTGGGCAGTGGTCCCGTGTCCGGCAGGTGTCACTACAGCCGGGGGCGCTGGAGGCGGTGGCTGAGGTGATGGAGGGCGTTGGTGAGGTGGCGGGTGACGACAGCGCGAGCGGCAGAAGAAAAGGGGTAGAGGGTGCTGATGATGGTGGTGGTGGCGATGATGATGACGATGACGATGAAGATGATGACGGCATTGGTGGTGCTGGTGATGATGCTGGCGGTGCACACAGCATGTCAACGAAGAGCAGCAGCACGAACAGGAAGAGCAAGAAGAAGAACAAAAGGGGGAGGAAGATGGGGAAGGGGAAGAAGAACAAGCAGAGCGGGCAGACGCGCCGTCGAAGTGCAAGCACAAGTCTGTTGGACCAGCACCACCGCATCACACCACGTACGCCATCACAGGCGCGGCTCAGCATGATGCTGGACTCGCTGCTTGAGGGCCGCCCGCCCGACCTCGCCACGCTGCGTAAAGCAATGGACCTGACAGACAAGCCCTCGGAGATGCCCCAGCAGCTGCGCATCCACGTGGTGACGTGGAACATGAACGAGCAGGACATTCCGGGCACGGTGGAGCCGCTGCTCGTGCCCGCAGCAAAGACAGGCCGCAACAGCGTCGGTGGCAATAGAGGTGGTGGTGGTGGTGGTGGTGGTGGTGGTGGTGGCAACGGTCAGCGTGCACATGGGCAAGCAGCAGATGGGTCAGCGACCACAAATGGCACGAGTGGCAGCAGCGGCCTGGGCGGTGGCGGAGAGACTGATGAGCCAATTGACCTGTATGTGGTGGCGACACAAGAGGGCACGATAGCTCGGCGGGCATGGCAGCTGAAGCTTCAGGAGCAGCTGGGCCCGCGCTATGCCCTACTGCACTCGCACTTCCTCATGGGCATCCACATGTGTGTGTTTGTGCGACGTCAGCTCATCTGGTTGGTGGACAACGTCATGTCCAGCCACGTGCCGACCAAGCTAGGCGGTATGCTGCGAACAAAGGGCGCTGTTGGCATTGCCGTCAACTTCAAGACCGTGTCGCTGCTCTTCATTGACTCGCATCTTGCCGCCCACCGCTCCAAGCTGCGCGATCGTAATGAAAACTATAACACGATTCGACGCACGCTTAACCTCCGCCCGCCCACGCGTGGCGCCGCCATGCCGCAAACGCCGGAGACGCCGCGCAGGGGACGCTTCTCGTGAGTGTGTGTGCGTGTGTGTGTGTGTGTGTGTGTGTGTGTGTGTGTGTGTGTGTGTGTGTGTGTGTGTGTGTGTACGTACGTACGTACGTAGTACGTACGTACGTACGACGGGTGTGACAGGGATCATCGTGGGCCCTTCGGATACCGCGCCTATTTCTGACAAAGCTAACTGGCCTGAATACTCCTACGCTAGGCCACAGGCAGTCTGTGTTTAAAAGCCTCGACTAGGTCACGGACATTTGGGTGGGGTGGTTTGACAGCGCCAGACAACATTTATGTTTTTAGCGCTCATCGAGCAAAACAGAACGTCGTGTGTGTGTGTGTGTGTGTGTGTGTGTGTGTGTGTGTGTGTGTGTGTGTGTGTGTGTGCGTGCATGTGTGTGCGTGCATGTGTGTGTGTGTGCTTCGCTGGCTTTCTGACTGCCCATCTGGTTGCTAGTCCTCCTCCCCTGTTGCTCACCTCCTCCCAACCCTTTCCCTCCACACATTCACTCACTCATACACAACCCCGCCCCTCTTCGCCTTCCCTCCTTCTTCTTCTGTACAGCGGTGGGAGTTCCTCTGCGCGAGATGCACTGGAGCAGTTTGACTTTGTGTTCTGGTGCGGCGATCTCAACTATCGCGTGGACTGCTCGCGTGACCTCGCAGAATACGTCAGTTGCACACGCGATGTGGAGTGGGATGGCATTTGAAGTTATGGTGGTGGGGTGGCGGTTTGTGTGTTGCGTTGTGTGTGTGTGTGTGTGTGTGTGTGTGTGTGTGTGTGTGTGTGTGGTGAAGGTGGTGGGTGTGGTGGTGGCTGATTGTTGGCTGAGTCAGAACATAACAGATCAATTCACCCATGGCAACGCCACCTGCTGTGCTCCCTCCCTGCTCCCATATTCAGCTGCTGGCAAACGGCGACTACGAGTACCTTCAGTCGCTCGACCAGCTCCAGCGCTGCCAGGAGCAGGGCACTGCCTTTGCAGACTTCAGCGAAGGGCCAATCAAGTTTCTTCCCACGTTCAAGGTGCGGTGATGAGGATGCTGGGTGATGCTTGTTTGGTTGCGACTCGAACGCAGCCAGCTTGTAAAATGCACATGCACACACCCATGCACTTACCCATGCACGAACGCACATTCTCTTGCCACCGCACGCTCTTACACATACACTCACACACACGCACTCACACACACACGCACTCACACTCACACTCACACTCACACTCACACTCACACTAACACTCACACTCACACTCACACTCACACTCACACTCACTTGCACTTGCACGCCCACTTACTAACACCACACATCATACATTCATTCTCCCTCCCTCTCCCGCTTCTGCCACGTGTGCAGTATGACATCGGGACGTCGCGTTTCGACACGTCGCAGAAGCAGCGCGTGCCGTCCTGGACAGACCGGATCCTATGGAAGACAAAACCAGAACTGAGCAACCGCGTCACGTGCCAGCTCTACTCGAGCGTCCCAAAGGTCACCTCGTCAGACCACAAGTGCGTTCATGTGTGTGTGCGTGCGTGGTGGAAAGAGGTGTGCCTCACTAGCAGCCATTTGCTACAGTCATTCGTGTTTCTAAATGAGTCACAAGGAGAGCCAGTGCCTCATCCACCGTCCCATCCACCTCACCATCCATCACCACCACCCGTGTCCCCCACCCCCACCTTCTTCGCGGCCACATTGGTGACAGACCCGTGTTTGGCACGTACACCATCCAGCTGCCTGAGCTAGGAGAGGGCAACACGGTACTCGACCTTGACCGTACGCATCCATATGACTTCAAGGCGTACATGAAGGGAAACAGGCGCCACTTCTTCCAGAACGCCCCCTCCCTCGCCAGCACAGACAACTCCATTTCCGAAGCGTACGTTGCGCGCGCGCGTGTGTGTGTGTGTTGTGGTGTGTCTGTGTCCGTGTCTGTGTCTGTGGGTGTGTGCATGTGTGTGTCTGGGTGTCTGTGTGTCGTGTTGTGTTGTGTGTGTGTATTATGTTATGTTATGTGTTGTGTTGTGTGTGTGTATTATGTTATGTTATGTGTTATGTTATGTGTTATGCTATGTTATGTGTTATGTTATGTTATGTGTTATGTTCAAGTCACGTCGTTGCTCTTCACTTGCTTCAGACGTCCTGCCCACCAACCAGCACATCCACACATGCATGTTCCATGCAACCCCTCGTCCTCTGCCTTCTCCCCCCAACCCCACCCCGTCTGACTCAATGTACTCATGCGATCATGGACCATAACCACCCCCCCCCCCGAACTTTGTGCCTGCAGGCATGATCGCCCACCCACCGCGCCAGCCTCCGCCACCAACACTATCCGGCCCACCTTCCGTGACCGGGTTGCCTATCGCAGTGCGATCTGTTCCGTTATGTAGCCAGCAGCAACCCCCCCACAAGCATGAAGAACCACAAGCAAAGGAAGGGTGCCCCCTTTGTTCGCGTGCATGCACGTCATGA
>NW_004754918.1:1216220-1218720 GCF_000188695.1 Salpingoeca rosetta | reverse complement strand
GGAGGATGGCCTGGTATTCGCGCCCAATGGTTGACGCCACATGCTGCAAATCCGACTTCTCAAGGCACGCTGCACATACACGGGGGAGGGAGTGGGCGATGGGTTGAGAGGGGGTGGTTGATATGGCATGGAGCTGTCGTGCAGCCAGTGCCAGGGCATACGCACACGCGTGCGCGCACGCACTCACACACATGAACAAACAACCAAACACACACACAAACAAACAAACAAACCAAACCACACCAAACCAAACCAAATCAAACCAAACCACCAAAGACATTCAAGCATGACTGGGTGATGCCCCACCGTATGCGATGCAGATGGCGAGCTCGTTGATGCGCCACGAGTGAACGACGTCGCCAAAGTCAAGAAACCCGGAGACACCACTTCCGTCCTCGCTCATCACGATGTTGTGGTCGTTTGCATCGTTCTGCAGCACACACGAGGGCAAGGCGCTGGCCAGCTGCGGCACCTGCGCCTCGTATCGCTCCATCACCTTGGTGGCGAGCGCACGCTTGCTGTCGTCTGTGATGTGGGGCAGGAACACGTGCAGCTGCGACAGGTGCTGCAGGTCCCACAGGTGCACGCGGTGGCAGCCCGGGTGGTCGAAGCTGTCGCGTGTGTGCAGATGATATGGGTGGATGGATGGGGTTGAGAAAAGGTGCACTGGGAGGGGATGGAGGGGTGCGCATTACGATAGCACGCTCGTGCAGGCACAACTGAGAGTACAGCAGCACGCGCAGACGCATACACACACATACACACATGCGCACACGCGCACACGCACATTTGCACAGACACACACACGCGCGCGTACATGATGCTGACCTTTGAAGGGCAAGGTCCATGCGTGCGAGGGAGGCGCCGAGGTCGGCCAGGACGGCGTCCGTATGTTCAACCTCGCACATCAGTTTGCCGGGCAAATACGCAAGCAAGCGAATGCCATGGCGCACTTGGTGGCAGCAAACGCATGAAGGCGTACAGCAACAAGCAACAAGAGCAAATGTGAGCGTGTGGTGCAAGGCAGGGACCTCAAAGTGGAGTGTGCAATTTGCTGGAGGCGCAACCTGTATGACAGCAGCGGCAGTATGGCGCGGTACCTTTCTTGCCATCTGGTCGCTGGAGCTCCTTGTAGATGATGTGTTGATTCGGGTTTGAGGCGAGCGGCAGCGGCACTGGTGCTGCGACCTTGTTCTTGTGCAGGTGCAGCAGCAACTTATTCTGTGCATCGAGGAACGTCTCCCTCTCCGGCCGTGAGTCCGCTCCTTGAAATGTGACGCATGTAGTGTGTGTAGATGTTGTGCGCGTGTGTGTGTGTTGTGTGTGTTGTGTGTGTGTGTGTGTTGTGTGCGTGTTGTGTGTGCGTGTTGTGTGTGTGTGCGTGTGCGCGTGTGTGAGTGTGTGAGTGTGTGTGCGCGCGTGTGTGAACAAGGTGCTTTTGGGAGCAGTGTGAGCAAGGTGCTTTTGGGAGGTGCTTGTGCAACCAGTGCGGTCAGTTCACATTTACATCCCACAACGCCTGACTAGTCGCCTCTCCCATCTCCATAGTCCACCACACACGCATACGGTGCGGCCACGCACCGTTGTGAACCTTGAACACGAAGCTGCCTCGTGTTGCGGAGATGAGGTAGTTCCTGTCATCGTAGGAATCAAACTCCTTCTCCACAGTGGCGTTTTCCAATCCAAACTCCTCCTGGCACAGCTGCACAATCAGTGCCGAATCCACCTTTGGCGGCTTCAGCGCCTTCCTGGTTCACAGGCACACATGCACATAATCAATTAATGCATGAGCCAGTGACATACGTGATGTGAAGCTGCGTGGATGCGCAACGTGGTTTGACATTGTGGTCGGTGGCACAGGCGTGCGCTCACTCGCTCGCATCACCGCACCTCAAGATTTCTTCCTCGCTCATTGTTGATTATAATTCGAAGTGATGTTAATGGGTACATCTCCAACGTGGACAAGGGTTAACTCACCATAAAGTAACATCGAATCAACAAATAATCACCATCAGACTTGTGACGTTTTTTTTTTGGCATTCCAGTCAGCCACACGTCTGTTGCTTGTTGCGAGGCTTGTCGCTGGCTCGCTTCGCTTGTTTGCATTGACTCTGAAGACAAAGGACACACAGAAAAGGTGACTCAAATGGCCAAGTGGGCGTGGATTGTTGATGTGTGTGTGTGTGTGTGTGTGTGTGTGTGTGTGTGTGTGTGTGTGTGTGTGTGTGTGTGTGTGTGTGTCTGTGTGTCTCAGAGACACACACTGTGAGAGAGTGACACAGTCACTCACACCGTGTCTGTGTATACACACAGACAGGTACGCGCAAGCGAGAGACGAGCATTGGAGGGGGTGTGTGTCTTTTAAATCAAAGTAGCAATTAAACCAATGGGAAGTAGGGGACAAGGAAGAAACAACACACATGCCATTCAAAGAAATCAGATAACCACGTGAACAGAGAACAGAATTGATCGGATGGTGGGGACCCACCCACCCCATAAC
>NW_004754918.1:1204137-1216120 GCF_000188695.1 Salpingoeca rosetta | reverse complement strand
AGGGTGGGGGGGGGGTGTGTGTGTGTGTGTGTGTGTGTGTGTGTGTGTGTGTGTGTGTGTGTGTGTGTGTGTGTGTGTGTGCGTGTGTGAATGGAAGAAGAGTGGTTTTGTTCTGTAACTCCTCCCCTCACACACACACACACACACACACACACACACACACACACACACTCACACACACTCACACACACTCACACACACGCGCATTGACGCATGTTGCTGCCCTTGCGATCAGGGTTGCCTTTGGCGCATATGTGTTGGTGGCGTCAGTGGAAGGATCAACACCATGCCATCAGACAAGTCGGGAAGCACCCTGACAGCCGAAAAATCAGGATCGGGCGATGGCACGCCAGCCACCCCACAACCATCTTCCAACACAGCACCAACACCATCCACCGCACGCAGAAAACGAAGGGTGAGAGAGAGAGAGAGCATGTGTGTCTGTGTTCCTGTGTGTGTCTGTGTGTGTGTGTGTGTATGTTCCTGTGTGTGTCTGTGTTCCTGTGTGTGCCTGTGTGTACCTCCCTGTGTGTGTGTGTGTGTGTGTGTGTGTGTTCCTGTGTGTGTCTCTGTGTGTACCTCTGTGTGTGTGTATTTGAGAGAGAGAGAGAGTGTGTGTGTGTGTGTGTGTGTGCATCCCCCTCCCTTCCGCCCCCCCCCCTCTCTGCTGCAGTTGCAGGCATGAGAGCAACCTCCCCCTCCGACACCCACCCACCACACACACACACACACATTGTGTCCTTTTCGTCGCAGTTTCTGTTCTTTCGGCTCGGCGATGAGCTGATAGGCCACAAGCCAAAGAAGAAGCTGCCATTCCGGCTGCTTCGGCGGTCTACGGCGTCATCCCCGGCCAAGGCAGGAGGCCTGGGCACGGTGGGCGAAGCAGGCGGTACCAGCGATCCAGCACAGGCAGCGGCGCCATCATCGTCGTCATCGTCGTCGCCACCACCATCGTCTGGCAAGCTGAGCCGGCGGGAACGCAAGGAACGCAAGAGCAAGAGGAAAGAAAAGAAGAAGAAGGACAAGGCCAAGGACAAGGACAAAGATGAGCGCAACAAACAGCAGTCACCGCCAGCATTAGCGCTGGATGACGCACAGCAGCCAAGCACTACGGACTCACAAAAGAGCGCATTTGCCAGCACACATATCACCACCCAACAGCAGCAACAGCAGCAGCCGGAGCATGGTGGCGAAGGCGCTGATGGCGCGAGTCAGACGTCATCATCTTGCGCGTCGTCTGCATCCGCACCACGAACACCGACAACACCCCGCCGGTCCACCACGAGTGACGTGCTGCTGGACACGGCTGGAGACGCCGCCCTGCCCACGTCACCGCAGCACCTCGGCCCAATCCCGCGCCCATCCGGTCAGCAGCCGTGTTGCTTTGTTTGCGGAGGGTGTGTCTGTCTGTGTTTGTGTCTGCGTCTGTGTCTGTCTGTGTTTGAGTCTGTCTGTCTATCTGTGTCTGTGTCTTTATGAATGTGTGCTGTGTAGTTCTGTTGTGTTGAGTCTGTCATTCTGCGTGAATGCCTCCATATGTCTGTCTGTCCCTCTGTCTGTTTGTGCCTGTCTGCCTTCTCGCATGCCTCACTGCCAACCTTCACCCATCCAACTCACGTGTCCCCTCACCAACGCCGCCCAACATTTATTTCAAACAGGCCTGTCGCGGGAGCTGTCGATATCGGGAGCCATGTCCTCTGCGGCGGTTGCGGGCGTGACAGCAACTGCATTTGACCGCGCCGCTGCCCGCTCCATGCGCATGTCCCGCCACCGCCACCGCCGCCCCAGCATCTTCGATGAGCCCATCACACACGTTGTCTCTGGCACGGTCACCGTCCGGCGCGCATCCATATTCGACCCCTCGCCCTCACCCACCGACGCCACCACCCACGATCAACACGCCATCATCAATGGTGATGGTGGTGCGTGGGGCCGTGCGCGCCCGTCTGTGCTACGGCGAGCGGGGGGACTGGTGCGTTCCACGTCAGCCAGCGACCTCTTCACCAGCACGAAGAGCAAGCACGCGAGTGGTGATGGCGGCGGCGGTGATGGTGAGGAAGAGAAGATGGAAGAGCAGCGTGGAGAGGAGGATGCGGGTGAGAGCGAGGGCAAGGGTGCCCCTGGTACAGGTGAGCGAACACAAAACAAAGAGGGAGAAGGGAGCGAGCACGAGGACGATGTTGCGGCGCTGTTGACACCGGTTGAGAGCCAGCGCCCAAAGAGCGAACAGGTCTTCACCCCAGAGGCAATGGTGCGTGCACGCAAACAGCCCGGCTCTTACCGTACATGTGTGTGTGTGCGTGCGTGTATGTGTGTGTGTGCGTGGAGTATGTGTATGTGTGTGTGTGTGTGTGTGCGTGCGTGTGTGTGTGTGTGTGTGTGTGTGCGTGCGTGTGTGTGTGTGTGTGTGTGTGTGTGTGTGTGTGTGTGTGTGTGTGTGTGTGTGTGTGTGTGTGTGTGTGTGTGTGTGGCTTGAGCCCAAGTTCAACGTATTCAGTACATCTGTTTGTGCGTCCAATTCATGTTCCAGCTCACATTTGTCACCACCACCACCAACCACCACCGCAACTGCTTATGCACTATCAAGGGAGAGGGCCCAGCGTTTTCGCTGGAGTTCTCATGCGATCAGCAGCAGCAGGAGGAGAAGGGGAAGGAGAAGAAGGAAGAGGGCAACGGAGTTGATGAGGAGAAGGGGAAGGAGGTGGTGAAGCAGCAAGAGATGAACGACAACGAGCAAGATAACGGCCAACACGAAGAAGAGCGAGAGGAGGAGGAGGAGGAGGCGCCTGTGCTGGACGATCCGTCCACAGAGGAACGACATGCGGCTGCTCGCTCGTTCAGGTGCGATGGTGATGGTGGTGTTGGTGGTGATGGTAGCCGTGGTGGCGGTTGTGGTGACACGCGATTTGGTGGCCCCTTTGATGCTCGCTCACATGACGGGTGGACGATACTGTCTGATCTTGGGCACTGGTTTGCTTGCAGGCATTCTTGGCACGGTCGCACCGCGTTTGACGAAACACAAGGTGTGTGTGTGTGTGTGTGTGTCTGTGTGTCTGTGTGTCTGTGTCTGTGTGTCTGTGTCTGTGTGTCTGTGTGTGTGTGTGTGTGTGTGTGTGTGTGTGTGTGTCTGCATGTCTGTCTGTGTGTGTGTGTGTGTGTTTGTACAACCCACGCCACTCACTCACATACATACGCACTCCTCTCCCCCCCCCCCTTCTTCACTCCCGCGTCCCCCGTGCGCAGATGAGGCTGACGTGGACGAGCTGCCGTCCTCAGTGTTCCGCATCACCGACCTGGAAGTAGGCCGCGTGCTGGGAAAGGTGAGGCAGAGCATGTGTGTTTCTGTGTGTGTATGTGTATGTGTGTGTGTATGTCTGTCTGTCTGTGTGTGCATGTGTGTTTGTGAGCAGTGCATTCATTATCATTCAATGGCCACAGCCAAAGCAACTCACCCATACTGCCGGCTGTGTTTGCACATATGTGTGTGTCAGGGGTTCTATGGCCGCGTGCTGCAGTGCACACACAAATACACCGGCGAAACCGTGGTGGTCAAGGAGCTGATTCGCACGTACGTGTGACTCCGGACCACGTGGTGGTGGGCGCGCATGTGCCCAGTGTTTGCCCACTTCTGTAGAGACGTGATGATTCTCATGGTCCATTCATTCACACACGCACGCACGCACACAAACATACGCACGCACGCACGCACGCACACATGCACCGCAGGGACTCTGAGGCAAAGGCGCTGTTTGTGCAGGAGATGAGTCTGCTGAAGAAATTGAAGCACAGGAACGTGCTCAGGTTCATTGGCATCTTCTACAGCAACGACAAGGTGCCAGTACCATCGCATTGTAGTACATTGCATGAGCAGAAAGAAGCGGGGGTGGGGTTAACGTCGTGAGATTTCGTTTCACGGTACTTGTTTCACGATACTTGTTTCCCTGGACTCAATTGTTGTCCAGTGTTCCTCGCTCACGTCATGCCATGTTCCCCTCTTCCACCGCCATGGCAGCTGCACCTGGTCACGGAGTATGTTGACAACGGGACGCTGCGCAACCACATTCTCAACGAGGCAGAGACACTCCCGTGGGATCTCAGGTGCACACACGCGTATATGGTCGTGATGTTGTGTGGGGGATGTGGGGGGTGTGTGTGTATGTGTGCGTATGTGTATGTGTGTGTGTGTTGGGGGTTGTATGTGTGTGTGTGTGTGTGTGTGTGTGTGTGTGTGTGTGTTGGAGGTGGTGTGCTGGGGTGGTGTTGTTGTGTGATTGTGTGATTGTGTGTGTATGCGTGTGTGAACTGACAACACATGAGGTGCAAGTCTCCATGTCGTGTGCACGCCATACTCACTGCAATCCACCTCATTCCTTTCCGTCCGTTTCGTGTCGGGTTGCAGGGTGCAGATGGTGCGCGATGTTGCGCTGGGAATGGAATATCTCCATGGCCAATCGTGCGTCTCCGCTGTTTTGCTTGCAGGCACACAACAGAGCAAGAGAGAGAACAAGAGAGTGTGTGTGTATGTGTGTGTGTGTGTGTGTGCATCGGTGTTCCTTTGCCTCGATGATCTTCTGCCCTCACGCTGTACTGTGCCTGCGTGTGTTTAGCATCATCCATCGCGATTTGAAGACGGAGAACTGCCTTGTCCGCCACGACATGAGCATCGTCCTCTGCGACTTTGGACTCGCAAGAGTGATGAAAGGGGAAGTGTTCAAGGAACGGCGCTGTAAGTCACACGCTCGTGCTTCCCACCCACTTGAGCAATTGCCTTCATCCATCGCCCACCCAACCCCCAACTGCAATTTTCTTGTTTCCCTGCCCTTGCTTCTCGCACCCTGGCCTCACCCCACCCCCCCCCCCCCACCTCGCTCTGCACGCTACGTCGGCCATTCTTGTCTGCGTGTGTCCAGCGCTCGACCGCGGCCTTACCCACTCCATGCGCGTGCTCCCGGCCGTCTCCCCCGCCGCCCGCGCACACATGACCGTCGTCGGCACGCCAGACTGGTGCGTGAACACACACGCACACACGCATGTCGTTCGTTCATTGTGTGTGTCTGTGTGTGATTAGACTTGTACATAACCGCCACCTCACCTTGATCTTTTCTACTGCCTTGTCCGCGCTGGCAGGATGGCCCCGGAGATGATTATGAGCGGCGACTACAACCAGTCAGCAGACGTGTTCTCCTTTGGTGCGGTACCCCACCACACGCACGCTCGCAATGCAGACCACACACCCTCACACACGCACATGCACCACAATTACACGAGCACACATACACATACGTACTGACCACCCACCAACTCACATTGGGATGCTGTATCGTGTGACAGGGCTGATTGTGTGCTCGCTGATTGCGCGCATGGACCCTGACCCAGATCTCATCCGAACGCACACGTTTGGCCTCGACCACGCAAAGTTCAGGTCTGCGTGCGTGTGTGTTGGGGGGGGGGGTTGTTCGTTTGTGTGTGTGTTCGTTTGTGTGTGTGTGTGTGTGTGTGTGTGTGTGTGTGTGTGTGTGTGTGTGTGTGTGTGGGTGGGTGTTTCGTTGCCTCACTTGTTCGCACATACACACACACATCACACACACAAACGAACACACACACGCACACACATCACACACACGCGCGCACGCGCGCGCACACACACACACACATATCACACACACACACCTCCACCTCCCATGATTCACGCTGCGTGATTTGCTCACTGCCACGTTTGCTCCTTTCCTGCTGCCTTTGTCGCCGTGTTGACAGGAGCAAGTATGCCGGTGACAGCCCTGAAGAGCTGCTCCAGCTCGCGTTCCAGGCAACCGCGTTTGAACCAGAGGTAACAACACAACCACAACGCAAAAGAAATGAGGGAATGGTGTGCTTTGTTCGTGGCGCGTGCATGCGTACGATGGGTACGCGATGAATTGCAAATTGAGAATGGACGAAAGACCATGAACGAGTGTCACACACATTCACCCGCTGTCATTCATCACAACTCGTGCGCAATTCCTCACGACTCCTCACCATGACGCAACACATGACACACGCGTGCAGAATCGGCCGTCCTTCTCCGAGCTGAGTGCGCGGCTGTATCTGATTGATCTGCAGACAAGCTGTGCGCTGATGAATGAAGCAGACCAACAGCAGCACGCGCACCCCCACAACCACCACCATCACACCTTATCCTTACCAGACAACTCACGTGCACGCGCCTTCACCAACGCACAGTGACTTGCCAGCGTATGGCACAGGTTCTTTGTATGTATGCTCGTAATGCTGTAAGTGATTCACGATCTCTCTCTCTCTCTCTCTCTCTCTCTCTCTCTCTCTCTCTCTCTCTCTCTTCCAACAACAACAACAACAACAACAACAACAACAACAAAGACAAACAAACGAACAAACAAACGCTTTATTTGTGCATGGAATCCTTCCGGCTGTATATACCGTATACGACGCCATAAATTTTTGTTCAACTGGATTCAGTCGGTTGTGGACGTGGACAAGCCAAGCAAGCGAACAAGAAGCAAGGCGATATGACTGCCAACGAAGAAGAGCAGCAGCAGCAGCAGCAGGAAGAACAGCAGGCACCAAAGGAGCCACAGCAGTTTAAACGTATGAGAGTACATGCACCTGGCGTTGTGCTGGTTGTGATGACGGCTTGCTGTTTCGTTGTTGCTTGACGGCTGAATTTGTTTTGTGTGTGCGTGTCTGTGTGTGTGTGTGTGTGTGAGTGTCTGTGTGTGTGTGTGTGTGTGTGTGTGTGATCGGCTACTTCAAGCCCAATCGGCCATGCTCACGCTGTCGTGTTTGCTTGTATGTGTTCATGCAGTGCTTCCGTTCGTCGTTGGACTGCAACGACAGCATGGTCTGCGCCATGGCGACTTTCAGCGTTACAGGTGTGACGACATTGCAAGCCACTTACATGCAATATGTGTTGTTTTCGGTGGCTCATGACTCACATCCATCGCTCACATCCATCGCTCACATCCATCACCTCACCATCGCACGCACGCACACGCACACACGCACACACATACACACACACTCACACAACATCGCACGCACGCATTGGCAGGAAATTCTGTACGCGTCGCATGCACCGCGTGCGCAAGAACTTGAAGTTCACGCAGGGGAAGCGCAAGTTTGTGCAGACTCGCGTGGGTTTGAAGCAGGTGCAGAAGGCGGTCAACTTCCTGGAAATCCCCGTGCTATCGGCGGAGCGCGTAAGTCACAGTCCACTTGTTGCATGTCATCGCTAGTGAACAATAGATGGACACAAGGACAGCGTGTGCATCACACATGGCACGGCCTTTTTTTTTTTTTCACACTGCACGCCCACACACCGTTTCGCACAACACCACAACATACACCGGTTCATGTCTGCTTTCACAGGCGTGGGCTTACTTCCGCGAAGATAAACAAGTGAGTGTAGGAAGAGAATTAAATGATGTGCCTGAGTTATACGCTGTCGCATCGTGCTTCATCACGACGTCTGGAGCATCAGACGACGCGTGCTGGCGCTTCTGTATGTGCAACCACACCAACGTATACATCAAACTGACACACACACACGCTCACTGCCTCTACTACCATCGCCATCATGTCTGCAGCTGTCGAAGCAAGAGACGCGCAAGCTGCACCACGCGGGACGTCGCCTGCGTAAGGCCATCACGTGGGCGGACGAGGTTGTTCGCCTCGTCTCCAAGTCCAAAGCCTTTGACTCTCTCACCGCCCTCGAGGCCCAGGTGCTGCTTGTGTGCCTGCTGTTTGTCTGTGTGTCTTTGTGTGTGTGTGTGTGTGTGTGTGTGTGTGTGTG
Organism: Salpingoeca rosetta; assembly: GCF_000188695.1. Classification (NCBI taxonomy): domain Eukaryota; class Choanoflagellata; order Craspedida; family Salpingoecidae; genus Salpingoeca; species Salpingoeca rosetta. Next base: position 1,208,313 of record NW_004754918.1, on the reverse strand, counting down.
TGTGTGTGTGTGTGTGTGTGTGTGTGTGTGTGTGTGTTGTCATTGCTTCTCCTTCCACCTTCTCCTTCTGCTTATCTTCCAACCCTACAGCGCTAACACATTCACACTGCACACTACACACACACACACGCATCCCATCGCCGCTACCAACACCACCACACGGCGTCAGGCGTATGCGGACTGGCTGCATGCGCTCACTGCATTTGAGTCGAAGCAGTGGAAGGATGCCGAGTCGCTGTTTTCCCGCGCAAAGCAGACATACACGCAGCTCCTCAAGCTCGCTGCCTCAGATGAGGAGGAGAAAATCTACGAAAGGGTGCGCTGAGTGCATTTGTGTGTGTGTGTGTGTGTGTGTGTGTGTGTGTGTGTGTGTGTGTGTGTGTGTGTGCTGTTGGTACAACCTTGTGCAGCTGCCGCCACTCGTGCATCCCCACGCTTTCCACCTCACACAACACAACACGACACACCACCATGTACACGCCGCCGCTGGCAATATTGAGCAGAAGGTGCAGGAGCTTGATGCGAGTGCGCGCTACTGTCTGTACAATCTCGAAGGGACGGGCGACATCAAGTCGCTGCTTGAACTCCGCTCCGCCCTCGACACAGACGAGATGGACCTGCTCTCCGACCAGCTCGATGTACGCCGCAGCGAACATGCCCCATTGCTCCGTATCTGTCTGTGTTTGTCTGTGTATGTATCGTGGTGTGTGTGTTTGTGCGCTGTAGTGTGTGTCTGTGTGTCTTGACTGTCTGGCTGTGTGCCTGTGTGTCATTCTCTTTGTGTGTGGCGTGTGAATTCTCGGTGTGCGCTTCTCATCCTACCCGTGAACCCATGGGTGTGATATGCGATGCCTCACTATTTTCCCATGTGCTTCGCTATTGCCCCCTGACCACTTGCACGCGTTCAGTCTGCGCTGACGGCCAAACGACAGGAAGACGGCAACACCATCAAGGAGGTCTGCCCATACCTTTGCCCCCCCCCAACTCGCGTGTTGTAGATGTGTGTGTATGTGTGCATGTGCATGTGCATGTGCATGTGCATGTGCATGTGCATGTGGACGTATGTGTGTACGTGTACCTCGTGCCACCATCGCTGTCTCCCCGTCTTGTGCCCCCTTTTGTCCCTCATACCATCTGCACATGTGTCCATGTGCGTGTGTGCACAGCTTGAGTGGCTTGACCGCACAGTGCCGCTCAAGAGCTCGCGTCTTCGCGCACAAATCACCGCCGTGCACGCAAAGGCCGACGACATCAAGCAGCTGGTGCGCAGCCATGGCGGTGGTGGTGGTGGTGGTGGTGGTGGTGGTGACAGATGAGGGTGGTGGTGGTGGTGGTGACAGATGAGGGTGGTGGTGGTGATTGTGGCGATTAGGAGCGGTGACGATGCCGCTACTGATGGCAGGACGCACCCGTCATATGCGCATGATTCAACCCCCGTGCGCTCACATCCCTTGCCCTGTGTCCCCTTCCCCCTCCCCCCCCCCCCCCACCAATGACTGCCGTGGTGATGGTGCCGCGTGTGGTGCAGCCGAGCGACGAGGACGAGAAGACGATGATGGCGGCGTACGATGCGCTGCTCATGGCATTTGGCGACGCCCTCGCAACCACAGACGACCTCGCAGACGTGCGCCACCCATACATGAGCACGCATGCACACATGACCACGGGTGCAACTGCACATGCATACATGTACAAACGCATCCGCGCAATTGCACATGTGCGCATTCGCTTGCGCACTATTCACACTTTACACACTTTTCACACTTTACACGCACACACACACACACACACACACACACACACACACACACACACACACACACACACACACACACACACACACACACACACACACACACACACACACACACACAGGAGGAGCTGAAGGCTGCTGGCGGGCTGACGTCAGACGCAATCAAGGAGAACCTTGCGCAACTGCAGTTTGTGCGGGCGTATCTGGAGTTTCACCGGCTGCAGCACACGCTCGACCGCAACCTGGCGATGATTTCGCGGTGCATGCGGGCATACACGGGCGAGGACGACGGCAGCCGTCCAGAGGATATTGTTCGCCTCTTCGATCTCGCAGCACAGGTGCGCTGTCTGTGTGTGCTTGTGTGCTTCTGTGAGGTTTTGTGTAAGCTTGTGTGTATGTGTGTGTGAGGTTGTGTCTGTCTGTCTGTCTGTCTGTCTGTGCGCGCGCGAAGGCCCTTGTAAGGTTTCGTCCCCATGCGCCGTTTAAGTGATGCTCCCCTTTGCACTTCACTCAATCACCTTCACTACGACCACCACCACGACGCGTGCCCGCTTCATACCGCCGCCACATCTCCCCCGGCTTCAGTCGCTGGACGAGATGCTCGAGGTTGAGTTTGCCGAGGAGGACGACGCCTTTGTTGCCCGCGCAGACGCCTACAAGCCATACTTCCGCGCCATGCGGTAATCCCACCCAGCGCCGCCTCGTCCGGTCTTGTTGTATCTTGTGTGTGTGTGTGTGTGTGTGTGTGTGTGTGTGTGTGTGTGTGTGTGTGTGTGTGTGTGTGTGTGTGTGTGTGTGTGTGGAGGTCTCTCTGTATGTTCTCTGTGTGTGTGTGTGTGTGTCTATGTGCACCGCGTCGCCCTGTGTGTCTTCTGCTACGTCGTGTCGTTTTGCATCCACTCACCCATGCGACTTCCCTCCGCCCCTCATCCTCTTGATCCTCAGCTGCTTCTACATTGCGGAGTCCTTCCGCCTTCTCGGAAAGGTGTGTTCGTACGCACACAACAATGCCTGCAAGCAATGCTCAACTGCGACAACACTTCATCACCACGCACATGCACGTCATTCGTTCGCAATACAAATGTGCACGAACAACTTCCCTCTCACCCACTCCCCCTTGCCACTCTCCCTTGCCCCACCTGTCGCCCACCCCTCGCTTCCACACCAGCTGCGCGAAGCGCTGGCGATGTTTGACCGCGCGTCCGAAGTTGCTGCCGTCGCGCGAACAAAACTCCAGGCCCAGCCCGCAGAGTTTGCAGAGGTGGGCGACAACACGCACGTACATGAACACATGTATGCGTGACGGCATGTGTGTACGGCATTGCTTGCAGTCGAGGAGGTTCCTTGCATGCGCCCACAACGCTGAGATGCGTTGTTTTCGCACACACACACGCACACACACACACACACGCACACACACACACACACAACACACGCACACACACGAGCAAGTGTAACATCTCTTCGTACCTCCCAACTCAACTCCCCGTTCTATACCACCACCACCACCACCACCATCACCGTGGCCACAGCCGCTGCTGGCTGCGCTGGACAGCGTGCAGGTGCGCATGCGAGCGGTGCGCGTGGGCATGCAGGCCGGCGCATTCCTCCAGGCGTCGCGGCGCCAAGAGGACGAAAGCGCCGCTAGGACGGACGAGGAGGGGGCGGTGCCCGACGACGACGCAGACCGCCTCGCTGACGTGGTGCGCTGCATATTGTTCTTGTTGCTCTTGTTGCTCTTGTTGTTGGTTTTGTTGTTGTTGTTCTTGTTGGTTTTGTTTTGTTTTTGTCCTTGTTTGTGTGTGGTGTAACCGTGTGTAGTTCCTGCCTGCCTGCCACTGATTCCCTTGTTGCCTTTGCCCTCATCATCGCCTCACCCTCATCCCTCCCCCAACCAATACCTTGCTTCTTGTGTCGCCAGCCGCTGTCTGAGACGATCAACACGCTGGACACGTCTGCAGCCGTCCTCAAGCGCCCGCTGCTGCAGTTCCCGCCAGAGTTCCAGGTGAGCACGCGCCTTGCTCATGCCCCTACCCCTATGTGTGCCGTCTGTTTCAGTTTGCACGAAAACAGTGACACGGCAGTAACAACAAGGAGCACACATACACACGCTCACACACTCACTCACTCACGCACACGCACTCACAATCCTTCCCTCCTTTCTCACAATCCCTCACCCCCTCGCGTCAGGCAATGTCGTGCAAGCCGCTGTTCTTCGACATGGGCAGCAGCCATCTTGCCTTCCCCAACGTTGGCGACCGCACCCAATCCCAGACCGAGGCAACCGTCAGCGCCGTCACAAGCATGTTCTCATCGTGGTGGGGCGGCAACAAGTCCGATGCGTAAAGACCGTGGTGTCGTGATGTAATGGCACGTGAAGTTGTTGCTGTTGTTGTTGTTGGTGGTGGTGGTGGTGGTGGTGG
>NW_004754918.1:1199137-1201637 GCF_000188695.1 Salpingoeca rosetta | reverse complement strand
TTGTTTCGTGCGCACCCACCTGTTTTCGCCCCTGCATGTGTGTATGTGCTCTGCTGTTGTGCCTAACTTTGACATGACCTGTTCGCCTTGTGTTGCTATTCGCTTAGCTTCGATGCCATGTCCCCGGAGCAGCTCATCGAAACCCTCAACTCCATCTTCGTCGCCATCGCTCCAGACGTAAGGACGCACTGCACATACAACAAGTACCCGCACACCACATACACACAAATGCATACACGCACTAATACACTTTTACACACGCGCACACACACACACACGCACGCACGCACATGTGCGTGCACTCAGCATTGACGCTGTCTTTGAGGTCTCACGCCACTTTGTCTCTCTGTGTCTCCGCTGATCGTGTTGCGTCTGTGACAGCATGACGTCGACACGAGGCAAGAGCTGCCCGATGACCGGGTGGTGCGCATGATGAGCCTACTGCGCGTGCTCAAGTACAAGCCATCCGTCTCAAAGTCGTAAGTCAAAATGTGGCCCTGCATGTGTGTGCGTCTGTGTCTGTGTCTGCGTGTATGGGTGCGTGTGTATGTATCTCCATGTGTCCGTCTGTCCGTCCGTCCGTCCGTCTGCCTGTATGTCTGCTGTTGAGCAAGCGAAAGCTCCACCTCTGACTCCGTGCCATTTCACATCTGCACCGCATACCAATCCAAGGGACATGGCCGCTGGGCTGATTGACGCCAAGCCCGAGGTGATTCACCCGATCATGCACTGGGCCCTGAGCAAACTGCCTGAGCTAAAGAAGCGCGCGTATCTCGCCAACTTTCTCATGACCATCGAGGTCCCCGACGAAATGATGCAGAACGACGAAGTCGCCGAGACCCGCGAACAGGTGTGTGTATGTGTGTGTGTCTGTCTGTCTGTCTGCCTGCCTGTCTGTCTGCCTGTCTGTCCGTCTGCCTGTACGTGTGTCTGTCTGTCTGCCTGTACGTGTGTCTGTCTGTCTGCGTGTGTCTGTGTCTGCGTCTGTGTGTGCGTGAACCATCATGTGCCTGTCAAGCGGCTCACGTCCTGTTTGCACTATTTCGCCCATCCACTGACCTTTCCTCATCTCTCCCAATACCACCGTCATGCGTGTGTGCAGTACCTTGCGCTGATTGACACGTTCAAGGAGGTCCACAAGGAAGTCGAAAACATGCGCTCGTCTGGGTTTTCCGTGAGCGAAGTGAAGAACGACATCAAACACATGGAGAAGGAGAAGGACCAACTTGAGAAGCGCGTCGCCCGCATGCAGCAAAAGGTGCAGCGTGTGTCTTTGTGTGTGTGTGTGTGTGTGTGTGTGTGTGTGTGTGTGTGTGTGTGTGTGTGTGTCTGTGTGTGTCTGTGTGTGTCTGTGTGTGTCTGTGTTTGTGTCTGTGTTTGTGTCTGTGTTTGTGTCTGGGTGTCTCGGTGTCTGTGTCTGGGTGGGCTTGCATTTTCATGTCTTGCTTGCTCGCTACCACCGCGTCGCATCACACCCCTCACTGACATCCTTTCCACGCCACCCTTAACACCGCCCCCCCCCCCCACACACACAATCGCAGTATGAGAACGTTGCTGAGTACAACTCGATGCTTGACGCTGCTCGCGCCCTCCGCCGCGAAGTTGAACGCGAGGGCGAACTCGAGCGCCTGAGGCAGGACCAGACAGAACAGGTGCCAATCCCACCACCACCACCACCATACTCGATTATTGGAGGGGTGTCTGCGTCTGTCTGTCCGTGTGTGTGTGTGTGTGTGTGTGTGTGTGTGTGTGTGTGTGTGTGTGTGTGTGTGCGTGCGTGTGTGTGCGTGTGTGTGCGTGTGTCTGTGTGTGTGTCTGTGTGTGTCGGTATGACTTCTCCTCGGCCATGTGCATGTACACCCACCCCCTCACCACCCACCACTCCTCCAACCACCCAACAACCCCTCACCTCTCCCCAATAACCCAAACTGCCGCCTGTTTCAGCTGTCGCATGCTGAGGACAAGTACCAGCGGACAATGCAGCTGCTGCGCGAGGTGCGGGCGAATGCCGTGAGCGGCGGGGCCGATGCCGTCATCAAACGAACGGAGGATGAAGTCAAGATGAAGCGATACCTCGCACACGAGAAGCTCCCGGCGGTCAGTTTATCGTGGTGGTGATGGTGGTTGATGATTGATTGATGGTGGTGGTGATTGGTGGTGAGTGTGATCGGTGGTGATTGTGTGCAAGCGGGTGCCGTCGTGCATGTGAGTATTTCGTGGCAGTGGTGTGCATGATGTGTGCGCGTTGGTTGAACAGCGAGCGTGACCATGTACTCATCTTCCTTTCGCTCTTGGGTATCATGACACATCAGGCGATTGAGGAGAAGGAGAAGGCATGCAAGGAGGCACGCCGCATTCTCGACGAGCCCGCCATGACGCAAGACGACCTCAACAGCCTCCACACACAGGTGACCCCCTGCTGCTGCTCTGTGTGTGTGTGTGTGTGTGTGTGTGTGTGTGTGTGTGTGTGTGTGTGTGTGTGTGTGTGTGTGTGTGTGTG
>NW_004754918.1:1192089-1198868 GCF_000188695.1 Salpingoeca rosetta | reverse complement strand
GTCGACACACACACACACACACACACACACACACACACACACACACACACACACACACACACACACACACACACATCACTTGCTGCCATGCCACAAACCCTCACCTCATTCACCAACAATCACACACGTCGGGGCCTGTCTCACGCCCGCCCCTTCTTCTCCACCACACCCCACTACTTTGCCCATTCCATCGCCCCCTCTCAACTAACGTCACCCTGCCGCCACCACCGCCACCACCACCATGGCCACTGACAGCTCGCCAAGTTGGAGAAAGAGTACGACGAGAAGCGGAAACTGCAGGAATCCCGCGGCCCGCGCATGCTCAAGGCCGATGAGGTGCAGAGCTGAGGGTTGGCTGGGATGGTGGTGGTGATGATGGTGGTGGTGGTGGCGGCGGCGGTGTCTTGGGTGTCTTGGGTGCCATGGGTGTCATGTGTGTCGTGGGTGGTGGTGTCATGGGTGGTGTAAGTCGCTGCAAGGCCAGGGTGGTGGCGTTGTGGCATGGTGCTGTTTGCTCGCCTTCCCGACTCACGCATGCACACCCACGTTCACACTGTAGTTCAAGCGGTATGTTGCCAAGTTGCGAACAAAGAGCACAACATACAAGCAGAAGAAGAACAAGGTACATGCGCGTGACTGTTTGTTGTTACCGTGTACACTTTGCACACTTCTCTCTTGCTCTTGCCCCTGCCATTCATGTGTTCATTTTCGCGCCCACAACGAATTCACCACCACCGCCGCCGCTGCCGTGTTCTCTGCTTGTGCAGTTGACGGCGCTGCAATCGGAACATCTCGTCCTTGATCGCACCATCGAGATCCTCACGCAGCAGGAGCACCACGCTCGCGCACAGCTGGTGGGCACACGTGTTGTGCGGAGGACGGAGAGAGGAGAGGAGCCTGGGAGGAGGGGTATTAAGGTTAAAGAGCAACGCAATACTGTAGGGTTCTGGGATGCGTTGGTGCTTGCATGACGTTCCGGACTTGCTGCTGCGCATGCTCAAACACACACACACACACACACACACACACACACACACACACACACACACACACACACACACACACACACACACACACACACACACACATGCCGCACACTACCACCCTTTGCCCAGTCTGCGCTTGAGGCGGAGCGCGGCGTGAGCGGGGTGACAGCGGCGCAGACGGAGCTGGAAGACGTCTCTGCCAACAAGGGCGAGCTCGACGCGCGCAAGGGAGAGACGCTTGATGACATCTCACGTATGGTGGACGAGCTGAACGAGAAGATCTCGGCCAAGCGGACGTCGCTGGCACCGCTGATCAAGCAGCTGCGCTCCCTCCGCGCCGAGGAGAAGACAGTCAAGGTCGGGTGGTGATTGGAGTCGATGTGCAATGTCTTTTGCTGTGTGTTTGTTGTGTGTTTGTTGTCGTTGCTTGCTCACTTGTTCGCTTGCTAGCTTGCCTGCCCTGTTTGTTACTTTTGCTTCTGTTCTTGTTGCGTTTGTGAACACTTGTTGAGGTGGCACCCGTCCTCCGTGCTGGCGGCCGCCTCGCTGCACCCTCTCTCACCCCACCCCATGATCACGCACCACCACCACCACGCAGGAGAAGTATGACGAGAAGAAGGCGGAGTACGATGCGTCGTCGGCGCAGCTTGAGTCGAGCAAGTCCAAGCTCGAGACGGAGGTGAAGGCACTGCGGGAGGAGGTGTCTGTGGAGGAGAGCAGGTACCACTACCTCCACAACATGATCGCCCACATCTCAAAGCAGGTACGCTTGGGGCGGTGAAGGGCCTTTGGGATAAATCGCGTGCGGGCTCAGGGCATGTGGGGACGGGTGGCTGAGGTTTGCTAGTGGATGTGCCCCATTACGCACTTACTACTGTCATGCACAAATACATGCACACACACTCACACACACACACACACACACACTCACTCACTCACTCGCTCACGCACGCAATCACTCACGCACGCAATCACTCACGCACGCAATCACTCACGCACACACTCCCTCGCTCACCAACACCTGCGCTACCCCCATTGCAGCTTGAGGTGGCGCAGCGGGAGATGCGGCTGTATCTCGGGCAGGAGGAGGGCTCGTCCCTTCGTGATGTCATGACGAAGAAGATCCAGGAACAGGACCGCATCGGCAAGCAGCTGCGCGCACAGCAGACGGAGGTGAAGGAGTCATTTGACGCCAACATCAGGCAGCTCGACATGTGGAAGGACCTTGAGCTGCTGATGAAGTGCAAGACGGAGTGTGTCGGTGTTGCGACGGGCGCTGCTGCCGATGACAACGACGCTGTTGCGCTTGAGGAACAGGACCGCCTCGTCTTCTCGTGATGACGACGACGATGATGATGATGATGATGATGATGATGATGATGCTCGTCGTCGTCGTCGTCGTGGCAGTTGGTGTTGCCCTTGCATGTACGTGCACCGCTTCCTTCACTTGTGTTGTTTGGTGTATAGTTGTGGAGTGCTTTCGTCTGCGTGTGTGTGTGTATGTGTGTGTGTGTGTGTGTGTGTGTTGTGTGATGTGTTGTTCCTTTTGCCACTACTCTACTTCTTCTCCCTGATCGCAGTCCCCATTCTTTCAACTCTTGCTTCTCAGGCGCAACCCAAGCTGCGCATCACTGTTTACTGACTTTTGCGTGCAAGAAAGGCCATGGCACAGTGAACCAACCACACACGACAACTTGTGAAGGGGACAAGCCACGAGACAACCACAACACAGCGACGAACGAGTGGGGAAACACACATACGCGTGCATGCACAAAACCACAAAACAAGCAAGACTGGCAAAGGAGCAAGATTAAATGGGTGCTGCTGCTGCATGTGTTTGCGTCTAAGGCCACTTCCACTGGCCCTTGGGCGGGTTCTCTGCAAGCGGCTCCCACACCTTCTGTTCCGCAAGCGTCTTGGCCAAGCTCAGCTCATCCTCAGCCTGTTGTGATGTGTGTGTGTGTGTGTGTGTGTGTGTGTGTGAAAAGGGGAGTGGTTGAACAGCTTGCGTCGACAACACGCAACACAAGATGCAACGTTCACATATGTATGCACCACGTGCTTGTACAGCATACGCATGCTCCCGTACCGCGTCAATCACTTCCTCAATCTGGCCTTGGCCCAGAGCATTCTCGAATTCATGAATCTCAGCACTCTGTGTGTGTGTGTGTGCGTGTGTAGGATGTGTGTAGAGTGTGTCGTGTCAGAGAATGGTTCCTGAGGTGCAGGAACAAGGCTGAACAGCGAGAGAAGCGTGGATATGGAGGAGGTGCATCACTCAAGGTGCACAAGCACACACGCACGCACGCATACATGTGTATGCACACACACATACACACATATGCATGCACACATGCACACCTGCTTGAGGAGGTTGAGGCGGTCATTGGTGATGGCAAGCATCTTCTGGCGGTATGCAGACGCCTCGGGAAACTTGGAGAGGACAGCGGACGTGTCGTTGTACACGCTCTCGAGCACCTGCCCATCATGTGTTGAAAGGAGTGAGTGTGACTGTGAGCTAACACACAACCGGGGAAGCACGTTCGGCATTTGTGCTCACGCATTCTCACGCACACACTCACACTCAGTCTCACACGTGCGCGCGCACCTTCAGTCTCTCACACTCACACTCACTCACTCACACACCTCGCGTGCATTGACAATGCGCTTGAGGCCAACAAGGCCCGTGGTCTGCAACCACACACGTAATGCACACGGGTGATGGTAAGGGAAGCAGGAAGGGAGATGGGTGAACGTAGGGAGATGGGTGAACGTAGGGAGATGGGTGAACGTAGGGCGATGGGTGAATGTAGGAAGATGGAGTGACACACACACACACACACACACACACACACACACACACACACACACACACACACACACACACACACACACACACACACACACACACACACACACACACTATCACGCACACCATCACGCACGCCAACCTTGCGCAGTGCGTGGCGGACGGTGCTGGCCATGGTGGCTGGTTGGTTTGTTGGTTGCGAGACGAGGAGGAAATGTAATGCGACAGCACAAAAAGTAGCACATATGAAGCCAGCAAGCTTCTTATCATTCCTCGTGCTCTCACGCTGATGTTCTTGTTGCTTGTGGTGGTGGTGTTGCTGTGTGCACGCCGCAACGATGCGGAGGTGGTGTTGGTGGAGGATGGCGTGGGCACCTTCCACATCAACACAAGCGATCCAGGGAGCCAGGCTGTGCTGGTGAACGGGGTGGACGTGAACGCGGTGCTGGCGGCACAGCACAGCATGCTGCAGCTGTACAGCGCCGCTTTGGAAGGACAGCAAACCGTTGATCGCGCGCTGAGGAGCCGCATCAGTGCACAAATGGGCGTGAACGAGCAGCAACAACGAGCAATCAACCAGCTGAGCAGGAGGCTGTGTAAGGTGGAGGATCCTGGGGCCAGCACCTTCGGCGAGGAAAGCATTGCCCCGCTCACAACAAGCTGCTGCAAGTTCATCGGTAGCGCCGTGGCCAGCAACGGCTTGATCTACGCAGCACCCTTTAACTCGCCCTCTGTGCTCATTATCGACCCAAGCACCAACACCGTCGACGTCACGTCGATGGAGGTGTTCCCCGAGGACGTGAACAAGTGGGCTGGCGCTGTGCTGGCACACACAGGGGACGTGTACATGATCCCGGCCTCTGCAACGCAGGTGCTCATCGTCGACCCAAGTACCAACACAGCCGACACCACAAGCATCAAGGCCGTTGGCTCCGCCAGTTTCAAGTGGTTTAGCGGCGTGGCAGCGGACAACGGGCTCATCTTCGGCGTCCCGTTCTCCGCCACCTCCGTGCTGATTATCGACCCCGCAACCAAGACGGCAGACGTCACCACGCTGTCCGGGATTCCCGAACAACGATACCAGTGGTACGATGGCGTTCAGGCGGAGAACGGCCTCATCTACTGCTTCCCCATCTCTGCTGACTCGGTCCTCATCATCAACCCTGCCACACTGACAATGGACTTGACGACCATCGCTGGCCTTGGCTCGGAGTCCAAATGGTACGGCGGCGTGCTTGCAAGCAACGGCCTCATCTACACCATTCCGGGCAGGAGCGCGACCACGCTCGTCATCGACCCCAGCACAAACAGCACAGATACGCTGACCATTGCCTCGCAAACAACCTTCGTCAAATGGGTCGGGGGTGTACAGGCCAGCGGCGGCAACATCGTGGGCATCCCACATGACCTCGGTTCCGCCCTTCTTTTTGAGCCCACCACCAGCGCCTCCGACAACACGACCATCAACGGGCTTCCAGGCAACGCAAAGTGGTGGGGCGGTGTCGTCGCTCCAAATGGCCTCGTCTATGGCATCCCATACTCCACAAACGAAGTGCTCGTCATGAACGCCGGGTGTTAGTGCTCTGTGTGTGTGTGTGTGTGTGTGTGTGTGTGTGTGTGTGTGTGTGTGTGTGCGTGTGTGTGTGCGATGGGGGCTGTCGTGTGTGCGTGCGTGCGTGCGTGCTGTGGGTGGAGTCCGTGGCATGTGAGGGACTGTTGTCTCACCAAACACGGGAGCTCGTATCACATCACCGTGCGTGCGTTCCATCTTCACTTCATGGAGGTGTTCGTTCGCACGACGACGATCGCTCGGTCAGTGTATTCAAGATGAATGAATGAACAGTCAGCTCAAGAACTCAAGCCAAAGCTGCACACATTTGTAAGACGCAACACACAAGATCAAACAAGCTCACGAACATAAGTGAGGCAACAATCACCCGTGTCCTGTTTCTCCAACCGCTTGCTTGCACTCACCGAACAAAGTCACGACATGTGTTGTCGGCGATCGACCTAATCGTGTCCTTCACCTCATCCTCCAGCGCCGTGTGTGCCAACAAGGCCTGCAACACCTTCTCCTCTCCGACGGACATGGCTGTTGTGGCTGCTGACTTGATGGGGTTTTGGGTGGGACGTCGCAGACTCTCTTGCCCTCTCTTGCCCTCTCTTGCCCTCTCTTGCCCCTTGCTATTGTATTGTCGTGCGTCTTGATGTCGCTGATGTCTTCTGTTCTGCTTGCGCTCCGATCTGCTCCTGTCTTGGTAGGGTCTGCTCTTTTGCTTGCTTCTTAGTTGCTTGCTTCTTGTCCTCTTCTCTTCTTCTGTGCTGGCTGGAACGCTGCGCGAATGAAAGCAGCGGACACAAACAAGGCACACAGTTGACGCACATGATTGAGATGAACAAATTTTGCCACCTCGGGCAAGCAAACCTCGGGGGCATTGGCGCAGTTGGTTAGCGCGCAGGTCTCATAATCCGCTAATGATATGATCCTCGCATGAGGAGCAATCCTGAGGTCGCCAGTTCGATCCTGGCATGCCCCATTTGCTTCCTTTTTTTTTTTGGTTGTGAGTTGGGCAAGCAAGCAACAAGGCGAAGCAGCGGCTGACACACACACACACACTCTCTCTCACAAGGTTGGCTGCTGAGGCAGAGCACACGCAAGCAACAAGCAACAAGTGAGTGAGGCAGGCAGGCAGCTGTTGGGACAAGCACAAACACACTCACAAGCAAAGGCGAGCGCACAGCAGATAGACAGATTGGAGGCAAGCGAGCGACTTGGGACGAGAAAGAAGGAGGACGAGAAGGAGCAGGAGAGAGTGGAAGAGAGACTCCGCCACATATCACTTACACAAACTCACACACTCATCACACACACATCACACATCACACACAAGCATAATCACGTGCTTCTTCTGCCTGCGCAGCTTCCTCATCTCTTTCTCTGTGTGTGTGTGTGTGTGCTGGTTCTCCTGCTTCCCGTCCATCCC
>NW_004754918.1:1181260-1185311 GCF_000188695.1 Salpingoeca rosetta | reverse complement strand
ACACACACACACACACACACACACACGATCCCCTCAGACCGTAATTCATAGGTCTTCATCCAACCACCACCACCACCATCCCATCCATCACACCTCAGTGCTGCCTGGTGGCGAGTGGCGCGACTTTGACGCAGGAAAGCTTCCCTCCAAAGACATCGCACCAAAACATGACGATGACCAGGAGCAGTAATGCTTGGACCCGTGGTCACATGTGTGCACGCGCGCATGCGTGTGGCGACATGTGTATTGTACTTCCTTCCCCCCCCCCCTCTTTCCAATCACATCTGCAGCTGCGGCTCCAAGCCGCCCACTTCGACGCGTACGTGTCTGCTGCATTTATTCCACCCCTTCGTATGTGTGTACACGCGCGCGTGCGAACGTAAAGTAACAATGAATTAAATGAAGCAAGGTACACACACACACTCAATCTTACAACAAGACAAACGAGCAAGCACGCTTCCCATCCCAACAACACACAGCTTGCTCGCCCAAATCATCTCTGCGACACGCGAGCGAGCGACTGCCTTCTGCTGAGTCGTCGAAGGGAGTGCTGCCGTTGTGCCCGCGCCCGCTCTGCCTTCTCCGCCGCCTCCGCCTCAGCTGTGATCCGTTGGCCTCTCTGCATCACGCGCGCAAACAGACCGTCAGACGCATATGCAAGCACGGCACGGTCGCTGCCACCACTGCTGCCGCTGCTGCCGTGGTGACCACGCTGTCCTGCTGTTGAGGAAGTGCGTGTGAGCAGGTGTTGTCGTCGCCGAAACTGCGCGCTGCCACGTCGTGCGAGCGGCGGGTCACCCCGTGTCGCTGTCACGCCACCATGGTGATGGAGATGGTGCTGTGAAGTGCTGCCACCATTCGCACCTGCAATGCTGCTTGTTGATGTTCGTCGCGTGCGCCCGCCACTTTGCTGTGTTCGACCACCGCCATCGCCACGATCACCGCCCTCATCATCATCGTCACCACCACCACTTGTTTCGTTTGCCAGGCGCGAAATCGATGCAATCATCTGCCGCATGGCCAACGTGTCCTCCATCCTGCACATGATAGTGATGATGGGCCGTGAGCCGTCGGGTCGTCATCGTAACGACAGAGGAATGTGCATGTGTCTGTGTTTGTCTGACTGCGTGATTGTTGAGAATGCAACAACAACAACAACAACAACAACAACAACAACAACAACAACAACAACAACAACAACAACAACAACAACAACAACAACAACAACAACAACAACAACAACAACAACAACAACAACAACAACAACAACAACAACAACATGTGCAATGTATACAACGCCCAAACTCAACACACCGTTGCGTGTCGAGGTTCGCCTTGAGGTTTTGGTCTGGTGACCACGAGCAGAACATGACTGGCGTCTTGCGCTGCTGCGTCTGCTGTGATGCTGTTTCTGCACGTGGAGACACGCCGCACCAGTCGACACGTGAGGACTCCACGTGTGTCAAACAGGAGAGCCAAGCCACACACACACACACACACGCACACACACACACGCACACACGCACACACACACACACAAACAAACAAACAAACACACACAAACAAACAAACAAACAAACAAACAAACAAACAAACAAACAAACAAACAAACAAACAAACACACACAAACAAACAAACACACACACACACACACACACACAAAGTACGCACGTGCGAGGAAAGCGGAGCGGAGTTCTGTGCGAAGGGCTGCGGTCTCTGCAGTGGTCATTGTTCGGCCGCGCGCCACCCGATGCTTCACAACAACACGAGGGGTGGACGGCTCCGGGATGTCATCAACATCGTCCTCATCTTCGCCAACCTGAAATAACGGTGGATGGAGGGGGCGGTACAACGCGTTTGTGGTGGTGTTGTGAGTGAGGATTGCTGACAAGGTACACCCCCCACGAACAAGAAGACATTACAGTTTGCTGCTGATTTATGCACGCATGTGCCTTGCATACCCGCATGTCATTACCAGTGATGCGCTGGGAAGGTAGCGAAGACGCTGGTGTGTTTCCATGCGAACAAAAGTGCAAGCAAAGGCATCGTGAAAGAGATGAAAGGGTGCAATGCGCGTTTGGCATTTGGGACACAAACAATGACCGCACACAACCTCTCACATAAACTAGGCATCACCCGGCGTGCATGTGTGCGAACATACGTGCATGGGCGTGCTTGGGTTGAGCGGGTGCGAGCTCTCCGAATGGGTGCTGTTGAGTTGACGCGTTCAAGGAAGTGATAAAGTGGAGGTGAGCGTCGTGCTGCGAACAAAGGGGCAGTTACAGCTGCACCCACAGACACACTCAGAAACGTCACAAACTAACATGTACGCAGATGGGCACACACATGCATGCAGGCATGTACGCAAGCAACTGACATCCTGCGAAGGGCGGCAGGATCTGTTGTGTCCAAGAGTGCGGTTGGATGATGCTTCCGCAGCAGCTCAAGAAACTCCTTCTCCTCGTCCGTTTCCACTGGACGTGGACGAGATGTTGTTGAGATGGAGAAGGACCGGGTGATTGGGTGGAGCGGTGAGAGGGTGAGAGATTGCGTGGTTGAATGCAAGACACGGCATACCCTCGTGTTCGTGTGGGTGTGCACGAGTTCACCTCTGCAGGCACAAACAAACACGGCACCACATGTGGTGTATCCACAATACCTACTTTGTGGGCTGTGTTCCCTGAATGCGCACCCGTCGGACATCTGTGCCGGTTCAAATCTGATGTTCGATGTCAATACGGAGAACAATGAGGGGCAGGGCTGCAGCAGAAGGAGCAGACAGATACGTGCACACACACACACACACATACGCACACATACGCACACACACACATACGCACACATACGCACACACACATACACACAAGAGTGCAACCAGCGAAGCCGCCAACCCCCCTCCACCCATAAGCAACCTCAATGCATCATTACAGCAAAGCGAGCTCACCTGAGAACTTGCTGTTCGCAACACGGGTAAACGCCAGCACTAGGTGCGCTGTCGTTCTTGAACTCCGGTGAGCGCGGGTGGTAGCGGCAGTGCTTCAGCTGCAACGACAACACAGCCACACAGGAATGATGATGGAAGGTTGGAGAGTGGGTGAGTGAGTGAGTGGGATGACGTCATGGTGGTGAAGAGTGCAGAAGACAGTGTGCATGAGAGTGTGAAAGCCTTCACAATGAATTTGAGCACAGTCGTGCAACCCGCCATGCAAAGACCATCGTAATGGGTGTGTGTCACCTCTGAAGCGGCAAATCGATCGCTGCATCGACTGCAGGAGAGGCGATACGCGTATCCTTGGACCCTGCAGCAGTGACGAGACTGTGCATCAGCAACTAACACATGGATTGCAAAACAATCAGGCTCTTGCAGCTCGACAGCCATCCATGTGACCTTGATCACTCTCACCACAATTCGTTATCATCCAACGAACACCACCACCATCACCACAACTATGACCACCACCAATCATCATCACCACCAGTGGTCGCACCTCCAGTAGATCTCGGCCGGCGCCATCCCGTCAATACGCAGTCCCGCCAGGAACTCGTTGACATCCCACGACCGATCGACCTGATGCAAGCAGCAGGGAGGAGGACGAGGGGATGTGATCAACTGGAAACACATCGCGCACACATGTACACACGTGTGTGCACACTCTGCAACCTTGCTCACCCACTCATACATAGACGTTCACACGCAGGCACGTGTACACGCGCGCACTCGTATTGCAAATGTGCACTTTCTCACCTCGTGGCAGTACACGAGACGCCCGGCGTGGTCAACGCGTAATCTGAACACACGTCCACACCACACGTCCACACACACATACATGTGCAGTGAGTGATGGTTGAGCACACAGGATGTACGAGCGTGACAGTAAGCAGCAACAGCATCGCAGCACCCTGCGCCTCCCCCCTCTCACACCTGTCGTCAAGGCACTGCGTCTGCTCTTCATCTCCAGGCAGCAGCAGCCGCATGCAGTGGGAGCACCTGGTCAACGTTTGCGAGCATGAGCATAAGCACGGGTGAGCAGAGGCACGCACGGAAGGACGA
>NW_004754918.1:1166260-1176260 GCF_000188695.1 Salpingoeca rosetta | reverse complement strand
TACAGACACACACACACACACACACACACACACACATGCGCACCTCCATGAGGACTTCGGGCTTGGTGGTCTCCTGCAGGCCACGTGTGATGAGGTTGAAGCGCTCCTCGGGGGTGGTGGGCTCGTTGCTCGTCTTCACGGGCTCCGTCGGCAGCTCCGACACGGGCTGCCCGAAGCGGCTCCACGCAAACGTCGACGACATCTCGTGTTTGAGGCGGTGTGGTGGTGTCGGTGTGGGTGGTGTATGTGTTACGCACAGTGGTCTCACGTGTGTCAAGCTGGAGGAGTGTGTTTGATGTGTGCGATTTTCTCTCACACACACGTTGACAATTCCCTCAATCTGCAACCCTCGCCAATACACTCGTGCACACAGACGCACAAGCAAGCAAACAGACAAGCAAGTCTCTTGGCGCCGAGTGGGCCTGCTAGTGGCCCTTTGCTCCTGAACTGCCCACCTCCGAACACACACACGAACAAACACAAGAACGCACACACGCCAACAAGTGATGGCAATCACCTCCATCTCCCTTTCCAACACGACGTATGCGCAGGTGGTGCTAGCGGCACTGCTGCTGCTCATCTACGTGGCGGCATGGAACAAGCTGTCGTGCACCTGCAACGACCCCAGCTCAGTGACTCCCGATAGCGGCAATGCACAGCGCGACGCCCTGCGTCTCTTGGAGAATTCCAACTTCCAGCTCGCCTCTGCACCGGCGTCGTCGCAGCAGCATCAACGACTCGATGCGCGCGCCACGTCGCCAACACACGCAGCCAGAGCTGATGAGCCTTCTCCAGAGGCTCAAGCAGCCACAGTTTCACACGCCAGCCATGGGCAGCAACAACAGCAGCAACAGCACCAGCACCAACAACCGCAACAACAACAGCACCAACAACAGCAACAGCAACAACAACAGCAACAACAGCAACAGCAACAGCAACAGCAACAGCAACAGCAACAGCAACAGCAACAGCAACAGCAACAGCAGCAGCAACACCAAGATCAAACGCAGATCGGCGACAGCGGACTTGAGATCCAACACAACGGGTGCTTGCACATTTCACCAAACCAGCTCATGGCATCGACAACGAAAATGCTCGACCTAACGCCCGACCGGTGCGCAGAGCACTGCTACAGCCAAGGGCTCGGTGTGTCGGTGCTGACGGGCGAGATCCAGTGCGGGTGCATGCGGGAGCTGCCACGTGACCTGGAGCAGGACGCGGACAAGTGCCCGCTTCCCTGCGCCGGGCTGAAGGGCGCCAGCAAGCCAACGTGTGGTGGGCGCGCGTGGTGGTGCGACATCTACACAACGTCGACGCCGCTCAAGGAGGCCATCACCGTGTACATTGCGCCGGCCAAGCGCACATCAAGCCTGTACTTCACGGGCCGCTTCGAGCGCTACTACGGCGACAAGTATGTGTACGTGAACAAGGCGCTGAATCACCAGGTCACGCGGACCTTGGCCGACTTCTACGAGGAGGTGTGCGTGCGACAGCCGGGGAAGAAGGTGTTTGTGCAGATTGCGGGCGCGGTCGACTTTGTGCTCACGCACTTCCCGGAGGAGTCTGTGCTCGTGCTGACCGCTGACGAGGTGGGCAGCTGGGGGCTGGTGCACAACGGCCGTGCCATTGGCCCGCATGGCGATGGCAGCCCGCTGGAGACGGTCGACGGGCACGCAGACATCCCTGCGCACGTGTTCCCGTTCTTCCGGCAGTACTACGACCCGCGGCAGTGGGCGGCGTGGGGCGATGGCAACGTGCGCTTCATGCCGCTGGGGTCCAGGAATGAGTTCCCCGACATCGACCCGTTTGCAACAAAACCAGCGTCAGAGCGCACCTTCGTGTATGCGTACATGGTGGCATTGACAGATGCCACGCGACAGCGCGTCCACACCATCCTCAAGAACGACACCACCATCCCACAGGACAAGGTTCTTGTTGTGGCGCTGATTGTGTTGTGTCGTGCTGTGTTGTGCTGTGTTGTGTTGTGTCGTGTCGTGCTGTGTTGTGGGGTTAGTTGTGTTGGCTGTGCTTTGACGAGGTTTGGGTCCTGTGACACCGCCTCACACTCTTCACACGCCTTGCACGCTGTGGTGTTACATCACGACACCATCAAGCGGTTCATCCACGTTGCACAACATTGGCACGGCTCTGCGAACAACGAGGAGTATGTGAGCCCGGCCCGTTATGGGGAACTCATGCAGGATTCCATCTTCATCCTCTGCCCAAAGGTCAGTGCCTGCGGTGTCAAATGTGTTTGTGTGTGTGTGTGTTTTGTGTGTGTGTGTGTGTGTGTGTGTGCACATGTGTGTGTGTGTGTTGTGCGATTGATGCGAGCTTCCTGTTTGTCGCTGCCTGTAGCCATGTCACTGAAGTGTGCCGCAACACACGTATCCCCACTTCCATCCCCACTTCCATCCCCACTTCCCTCATCCCATGTCACCTCACTCGCCATCACCTCATTCGCCCTGTTGACAACGCAGGGCCATCACGTTGAGCAGTTCCGCATCTACGAAGCGCTGGAGGCGGGCGCCATCCCCGTACTTGCGCGCGACAACGGATATCTGGACACGCACATGCCGGCAGAGTACCTCTCGTCGCCAATGCTCATCCTGGACGACTGGGGCGACGCCGTTACCGCGATGGCTGCGCTGGCAGGGCGCAGGGAGGAGGTGGACAGGCGGCAGCGGGAGGTACGGCAATGGTACGCGGCCATGATGGCGGGAAAGGCGAGGGAGATTGAGGAGGTGTTGGAAAGCAAGGAGGGCCAGACAACGGGATTCTGCAGTGACTACAGAAAGAAGGAGCTCTTGGGAGACGGTGTGTAAGCGTTGAGACCATGCAGGCGGTGGCGGTATCCTGGTGTCCAGTGTACTTGAAGTGTGTGTGCGTGAAGTGAGTGAGTGAGTGAGTGAGTGAGTGAGTGAGTGAGTGAGTGAGTGAGTGAGTGAGTGAGTGAGTGAGTGAGTGAGTGAGTGAGTGAGTGAGTGAGTGAGTGAGTGTGTGAGTGTGTGTGTGTGTGTGAAGTGTGTGAGTGTGTGTGTGTGCGTGTGTGTGTGTGACGCGAGTAGGGCTTGTACGTTGAGGTGTTACAACGTTGCAGTGGGCAGCACAATAAACCAGAGGTCACGAGTTCAAATCCGTTTTATTTTTTCCCGTCATCGTCTTGTTGTTCAGTGGAACGGGATGACGCTTCTTGGGCGATGGGTGTGGAGAGTTGGCACGGCCGGTGTTGGGGTTGTTGTGGGCACCGCGCTGGTGAAGAGCGGTCTCCATGCCGATGACGATGCCGTGTCCGTGGCTTCTTCGGTGGGCATGCCTGTGGCCCACGCCCAGTCCACCACCACGACGCCGCCAGCCCGGCTTCCAACACTGCCTTATGGCTTCCCAGGTCAGCTGTGTGTGTGTGTGTGTGTGTGTGTGTGTGTGTGTGTGTGTGTGTGTGTGTGTGTGTGTGTGTGTGTGCTCTGTGTGTGCTCTCTGTGTGTGTGTGTGTGTGTGTGTGTGCGTGTGTATGCTCTGTGTGTGTGTGTGTGCTCTGTGAATGTGTGTGTGTGTGTGTGCTCTGTGTGTATCTCTCTCCCTCTCTCTCTCTCTCTGTCTGTCTCGTTTTCTCTGTGTACAATCCCAGCAGTGCACCTGTGTGCATGAGGTTGCTTCGCGCGCGGTGTGTCACATGGAGTCATGTATTGGCGTTGGTTGGTTCCACAGACATGGGCCAGTTGAAGCATCGCCCCTATCATGTCATCTCATACAACCAGGCGCTTCGTATCCCCAACTGGGTGTGCGAGGTGCGTGAGTGAAGTGAGCTTGCGCTCGGTCGTGCCTTGCTCTCGGTCGTGCCCTTGCTCTCGCAGCTGCCTGCGTTGGCCTGCCCTTGCACGCACATTCACGCACGCTGACAATGTCCTCTCAACCATTGCCCACGAACGCTGCTCGTCTGTGTCGCGTGTAATACGTGCCTCTGATGCTTTCTCTTCCTTCCGACACACGCCCTGCGTGCTGCGCTCCATGGCTTGCAGACCTTTGACGAAGAAACAGTCAAAGCTGGGTGCGTTTCCTGACATGTGTGCATGTGTGTGTATACGCGTGTGTGCGTTTGTGTGCGTGTGTGCGTGCGTGTGCGTGTGTGCGTGTGTGCGTGTGTGCGTGTGTGCGTGTGTGCGTGTGTGCGTGTGTGTGTGTGCGTGTGTGCGTGTGTGTGTGTGCGTGTGTGCGTGTGTGTGTGTGTGTGCGTGTGTGCGTGTGTGCGTGTGTGCGTGTGTGCGTGTGTGCGTGTGTGCGTGTGTGCGTGTGTGCGTGTGTGCGTGCGTGTGCGTGTGCGTGCACGACTGATGGCAGCACCGTGCTGCTGTGCATGTTGCGCGCTTTTGCATTCGACGTGTACTTCCAGCTCACCCTTTGCCTTCTTTGGTGGTTGCTGTCTTGTGCATGTATGTGTGCCTCAGAACAACAGACCGGAAACACTGCCCATTTAAGACAGACAACTCCATCCACCCGTACTTTCAATCCGTCGACAGTGACTACAGGTGCACGCGCTGTGTTGTGCGCTACCTGTGTGCATGTGTGCATCTTGTGTGCTGTGTGTTGTTTGTTGTGTGCTGTGTGTTGTGTGCTGTTTTTTGTGTTCTGTGAATGTGCTGTGAGTGTGTTGTGAGTGTGCTGTGAGTGTCAAACAGACCGCCTGCCTGCCTGTTCCTCCCAACGACGCCGTTCACCCCCTGTCTGCCCAACCGTGCTCACGTGACTCCTCGATGATCAGGGGAAGCGGGTATGATCGAGGTCACCTGGCCGCAGCCGCAAACCACCGCACGTACGTGAAGCCGCAGAGTGCGACAGAGACAGAAAGGCAGTGAGACAGAGAGAAGCAGCGGAAAGACAGAGACAGAGACAAGAAGGGGCAGGCAGGAAGAGAGATAGAGGCCAGCAGCAGAGAGTTAGACAGGAAGATAACGGCAAGACAGCCACGCCTTCCCCAAGAGCTCATTCCTTGTTGACTGTGCTTGTGGCATCTCACCAGGAGCCAAGAGCACATGCAGTCGACGTTCTTCTTCAGCAACATTGCACCGCAGGTTGGGCAGGGCTTTAACCGGGATGCGTGGAACCAGCTCGAAGGATACGTTCGCCGCCTCACAAAGGCATACACACACGTCCATGTCTGCTCAGGTCAGGTTGTGTGTGTGTGTGTGTGTGTGTGTGTGTGTGTGTGTGTGTGTGTGTGTGTGTGCGTGTGTGTGTGTGCACTATCTGGGCGGGCGCTTCGCTTACCCACCACTCACCTGCTCCCCCACTTCCTTCTTTGTCCTCCTCAAATGAATGTTCAGGCCCACTGTTCCTTCCAACGCGAACACCGGATGGCCGCATGATGGTTTCGTATGAGGTGCGTGTTTCCGCCTTTGCTTCTACATGTCCACATGCGCCACGTGCTTCAATCACAACGCACACATACATACACACACACTCACACCCACACACATACATACACTCCCACGCACACGCACACACTCGCGCACACACTCGCACACACAGGTGATTGGGAAGAACCGCGTGGCTGTGCCGACGCATTTCTTCAAGGTGGTGGTTGGCAAGACGCCCAAAGGCCAGCTTGAGATTCAAAGCTTCATCATGCCCAACAAGCCCATCGCTGCTGGTCAGCCCCTCATCAACTTCCTCGTCCCGCTCGAAGACGTCGAGCGCGCAGCAGGTGTGAATGCGTTGCGTGCGTGTGCGTTGTGTGGGTATGTTTTGTGTGCGTAGGATTTGTGTGTTTTGTGTGCGCTTGTGCGCTGTGAGGATGTGCGTGTGTGTGTTTGCTGTGTAGGTTGGTGCACAGGCACGCGTGCCCCTTTCTGCGAATGCACACCGTTGCATACTGTTTGATCTTCGCACAACAACGTGGCATGTTGTTCACCTCAGGCCACCCCTCCTTTTCCCCTCCCGTCCCGCTCACTCTGTTTTGATTTCTCACTCTTCACCCGCTCCACCTCCCCCCTTGCCCACAGGCGTGCTGTTCTTTGAAGGCATCCCGAACAAGTATGCGTACACGTACCGCAAGAACGGCAAGCTGGGCGGCCGCTTTGACAAGCGTGACAAGACGTAGCAGCGAGGAGAAGGGCTTATGATTCTGCCTCGCTGCTCGTGCTGTTGTTTCTGCTGGCTCTGCTGCTTCAGCTCCTGTCTGTGCTACTTCAGCTGCTGTTTTCGTGCTGCTGCTACTACGGCTGTCGATCAGTCACAGTCAAAGTCACAGCACAGCACAGCACAGCACAGCACAGCACAGCCACAGCACAGCACAGCACAGCACAGCACAGCACAGCGCATGGCGCTTGGTCTCGTTGTGTCGTAGGATAAAAAACCCACCGCCAACACCCGCTGATGCGATACAGAGAGAGGGCAGTCAAGGAGGAGGAGCAAGGAGGAGGACGCGCGGTCATGTTATGTTGTCATGTCATCATGTCACTCATGCATTCCCACCACAACAACAACGTCAACACGTCAGTCGACCACACCACCACAACAACCAACACAACGCACTTCTGGCTGCTTCTGGCAAAGTGCTGACATCAGCAAGAATGGCGTGGTCGAGCGAAAACGATGACACGTGTCAGACAAAAGCACGAAATGTGGTGGAAAACATCAACAACCGCCGTTCTCTGCCACGTAAGACGGAACCAGAAGCAGCAAGCAAACTCACACAAAGCACAACAAAGCCAGTGCAAAAGCAAGCAAAGCAAGGAAGCAAGGAAGCAGCGCCAGAAGCTGACGCGCAAAGCAAGCCGCTTCTCTTCATTTTCCACCCCATCAACGTTGGTCGGTTGCTGCTGCTGTTGCTGTTGGAAGACCGAACGAACAGGGCCAAGGCAGATCACAACGCGCTGAGAAGACGCACGCGTGCTTCCATCCAGACACACAGACAGACGATGAAGTTCTCGTACAAGGCCACGGCCATTGCGCTGCTGGCCCTGCTTGCTGTTGCAGCGGCTGCTGATGACAGCGACGACGTTGGCACAGTGATTGGCATTGACCTCGGCACCACCTACTCCTGGTGAGTGTTTGTCTGAGTGTGCTGTGTGAGTGAATGAGTGTATGTGCGTGCGTATGTGTGTGTGTGTGCTGCGTGCGGTGTGAGTGCGTGCGTGTAACTGCGTTGTTGTCGTTGGTGGTGGTGGTGGGAAACTCGCACCCGCCAGTGTAAACGTGCACACAGACATGCATGCGTGCACCAACCACAACGTCGCTCCACACACACACACACACACACACACACACACACACACACACACACACACACACACACACACACACACACACACACACACACACACACAACGTCTTTATTTCCATCCCACGCACACCCCACGCACACCCTCACGCACGCATACCACCCGCACACCACCACCCCTTCCCCCCCCCGTCTTGTGCAGCGTTGGCGTGTTCAAGAACGGCCGCGTGGAGATTATCCCCAACGACCAGGGTAACCGCATCACGCCGTCGTATGTGGCGTTTACGGAGGATGGCGAGCGCCTGATTGGCGACGCCGCCAAGAACCAGCTCACGTCCAACCCGGAAAACACCGTTTTCGACGCCAAGCGCCTCATCGGCCGCAACTGGGGCGACCAGACAGTGCAGCGCGACAAGAAGTTCTTCCCCTTCACCATGGTCAACCGCAACGACAAGCCCTCCATCCAGGTGACGACCAAGGACGGCAAGAAGGAGTTCCAGCCCGAGGAGATTTCCGCCATGGTCCTCTCCAAGATGAGGGAGATTGCCGAGGCCTACCTGGGCAAGAAGGTCACCCACGCCGTCGTCACCGTCCCCGCCTACTTCAACGACGCCCAGCGCCAGGCCACCAAGGACGCAGGCACCATTGCCGGCCTCAACGTCATGCGCATCATCAACGAGCCCACGGCTGCCGCCATCGCCTACGGCCTGGACAAGAAGGAGGGCGAGAAGAACGTGCTCGTCTTCGATCTCGGTGGCGGCACCTTCGACGTGACCCTGCTCACCATCGACAACGGCGTCTTTGAGGTGCTTGCCACCAACGGTGACACCCACCTCGGTGGCGAGGACTTTGACCAGCGCGTCATGGACTACTTTGTCAAGCTGTACAAGAAGAAGCACGGCAAGGACATCCGCAAGGACCACCGCACCATGCAGAAGCTGCGCCGCGAGGTTGAGAAGGCCAAGCGCGCCCTCAGCTCCCAGCACCAGACGCGCATTGAGATTGAGTCGTTCTTTGAGGGCGAGGACTTCTCCGAGACGCTCACCCGCGCCCGCTTTGAGGAGCTCAACATGGACCTCTTCCGCTCCACGCTCAAGCCCGTGAAGAAGGTCATGGAGGACGCCGACCTGAGCAAGGACGAGGTGGACGAGATTGTGCTCGTCGGTGGCTCCACCCGCATCCCCAAGATCCAGCAGCTGGTCAAGGACTACTTCAACGGCAAGGAGCCCAGCCGCGGCATCAACCCCGATGAGGCTGTGGCCTACGGTGCAGCCGTGCAGGGCGGCGTGCTCAGCGGCGAGGAGGAGACGGGCGACCTCGTGCTCCTCGACGTCAACCCGCTCACCCTCGGCATTGAGACAGTTGGCGGCGTCATGACCAAGCTCATTGAGCGCAACTCTGTCGTGCCCACCAAGAAGTCGCAGATCTTCTCCACCGCCGCGGACAACCAGCCCACGGTGACCATCCAGGTGTTTGAGGGCGAGCGCCCCATGACCAAGGACAACCACCTGCTGGGCAAGTTTGACCTGAACAACATCCCGCCCGCGCCGCGCGGCGTGCCCCAGATTGAGGTGACGTTTGAGATTGACGTCAACGGTATCCTGCGCGTGTCTGCGGAGGACAAGGGCACGGGCTCCAAGGAGTCGATTACCATCACCAACGACAAGAACCGCCTCACCCCGGAGGACATTGACCGCATGATCAAGGAGGCCGAGAAGTACGCGGAGGAGGACAAGCTGGTGAAGGAGCGCGTGGAGGCGCGCAACGAGCTGGAGAGCTACCTGTACGGCCTGAAGAACCAGCTGGGCGACGACGACAAGCTCGGCGGCAAGCTCAGCGAGGAGGACAAGGAGACGATTGAGGAGGCCATTGACGAGAAGATCTCGTGGCTCTCGGAGAACGAGGACGCCGACGTGGACGACTTCAAGGCCGCGAAGAAGGAGGTGGAGGACATTGCCACCCCAATCATCTCCCAGCTGTACCAGGGCGCCGAGGGCGCTGCAGAGGACGAGGGCGAGGAGCACGACGAGCTCTAAACGAACCCACCCACACCACGAACCGAAAACGCACCACACACACCACACACAACATATTCCTGCTTACCTTGCTGTTTTGTTTTCGTGCACTCCTCTCCTCCTTTCCTCCTCTCCCTCCTCATCTTTCTCCTGTCCTTCCCCCTGCCTACCTCACCAGGTTAAAGCTGCAACTGTGTGTCTTCCTCTTTCATGATGAATGCGGCGCTCCAATGCGCGTTTGTACACCACAGATGGAAAAAACAAAAAGTAAAACATTGCTGTAAGACAACTGCTGTTGTGTAAGGCAACGTGAAGCGAGTGCGTGCGTGTGTTTGTTGGTTGCGTTTGGGCTTGGTTGTCTTGTTTCGCTCTCTATTCATCGTGAACTCCACGCACATGAGATACGCACATGATGTGACAAACACACAAAGGAAGAGACATCACATCACAAAGCACGAAGCACGTGTCACAGTCATGTCACAACAATCAGTTGTCCTCTGCGCGGTTGTCTTCCAGGATGATTCGCTTGGTCTGCTGCGTCGCGTCGTCTGTGTCGTTTGGTTTTGTGTGTGTGTGTGTGTGTGAGTGAGAGTGTGAGAGTGTGAGTGTGTGTGTGAGTGAATGTGTGTGAGTGAGAGTGAGAGTGTGTGAGTGTGTGAGTGTGTGAGTGTGTGAGTGTGTGAGCCGAGAGAGAGAGAGAGAGAGAGTGTGTGTGTGTGTGTGTGTGAGTGTGTGAGTGTGTGAGTGTGTGAGTGTGTGAGTGTGT